>NC_034591.1:56422967-56450104 GCF_900095145.1 Mus pahari
AAGGAAGGAAGGAAGGAAGGAAGGAAGGAAGGAAGGAAGGAAGGAAGGAAGGAAGGAAGGAAGGAAGGAAAAGAGTGTGGGAGAGAGGGAGGGAGGGAAGGAAGAGGGGAGTGGGAAGTAAACTAGCTTACGTAAGATTTACTCTCTTAGCAAAACACCAAGTGTCTAAGACAGCTCTGTTGACTATAGAGACCATGCTATACAACAGATCTCTGAGACTTACTCATTCCGCATGACTGAAACACTGAACCCTTTAACTACTACCTCCTCCTCCTTCCTGCATGAACCCAAATGACAGTACACTAAGTGAAATAAGCCAGACACCAAATAAGGACACCATGAAACCACCCCCATGCTCCACAAAGAGTAAAGGGATGGCTGCCACCATTCCTCCTGCTCTCAGCTACAGACAGGAGAAAAGCCAGGCTTCTGGCCATCTCTAGACAGGGTCTGCTCAGAGAGTTCAGACAGATTTTGCACCAGTCTACACCTCCTCCGTGACCTTCCCATGACTAGTGGTTAAAAGCCACTTCTGTTGCAGCAGGACAAACATTTAGGCAAGCAAACAAAACCAATCCACATAGGTTCACCCATGTGCTCTCCCATCCCACAGGCCAATAGCAGAGTGTATGGAAGGTTGATTCTGGTGCACACACATTTTTAGAGCACTATAGAGTTTCATTTCTTTAATGGAACATGCCCCCGGTGCTCCAGGTAACCATTAGCCATTATTTCTCAGCCTATAATCCCATTCATTGTGACTTCCCAACTGTCTCCCCTACAGTGTTTTTAATTACCTTCTCATTTACCTATTACAACAGCTATTATGTGTACTTTAAGTGTGCATTTTACATACTACTTCCCACATTTGTCTGAAATTAGTTGTTAGCAGTATCCACTGCGTCACAGAGTAGGTTTCATGCTTCCCTGCTATATATACTCAACCTTCTGAAATGCATACATGTGAAAGTGCATATCCTGTGAACAAATAGTTCATACGGACGTGTATCGTTTAGTTAGGGAAGTGAAAAGCATCAGAACCTCAGACCCATGTTTCACTAAATATCATGGTATAAAAAAATTGCTTTCAAGATTTGATGCCTAGGGGATGGAGAGATGGCTCCACGGTTAAACACACCGTTCTTATAGAAGATGTGGACTCCGTCCCCAGCACCCTCATGTGGGCTAACAGCTGTCTCTAACTCTAGTTCCAGAGAATCAGACACCCTCTGTGAATGGGTTCTGTGTGCATGCAGTGCACAGACATATGTGCAGGCAAAACACCTATACACATAAAATATAAATAATAGTTGTAAATGCTGTTCAAGTATGTTTAATGCTTTAAAAATATTAAATATTTTTAAAAGTGACTAGTGAGGTTTTAAAAGCAGTTCTTTTGTTTTACCATGTTTCCATGTTCCTGATCAAAGAAACTCTCAAACTGTGATTAAGAAACATGTCTTTACAATTACACTAATTTGTAGGTTTAAATGTCTGGAGGGTCCATGCAGCTATGATCATTAATATACTTTTCCTCTACATTTTGACATTTGAAAAAATAGCTTTAGACAACTCGTTGCTGTGTGCATCTGGGCTGAATGAACACAGTGAATCCGTGAAGAGGAGTTAGCTACAGGCAGACTCTGCATGTATCCTGGCTTTAACGATAGACTGCTGATCCTATATCCTATAGTACAAAGTTGCCCTTTATGGCCTAACCTTGGGTTCTCCTTTGTACTGGTCATTATTGACTGGTACCAAATGAAGATCTGTATGTTCCTAGCTGGGAGGACATCTCAGCTGGTGGATCTTGTGACCCTTGCAGGCTCTAGTCTCTTCTCCACCCCTGCCGGCAGTCATCTCTGTGGGCCTTGTCATCTCTGTGGTTTCCCCGCCACACCCTCTTCAGTTTACATATTCTCTTTATCAAACCTTCATCCGAGGGAATGATCTGAGTGTGAGTACCTCATCTCTTTCTGACTCAACTCTGCCTCTTTCATAATACAAAATCATGAATGACAACGTAAAACTATTCACCGTGGTTATAAACTTGGTAATCTGGGGTTAAGCTCATGTTGAGAAAACTATGCAATTCCATCATGGAACAGTCCTCATGGGACAGTCACTAACATACACACACACACACACACACACACACACACAAACAGCCCAATTCGCAAAGTTCCAGAGAACAACACTCCAAATATTTATTTTACTGTCAAATTAAAACGTAGAGATTGAAACCACCAATAACCCACTCATACTAAAATCCTCAAAGTTTACAAAACACCAGAAAATACACACAATATTATATATAAATAAAGCCTTCCTAAGTGAAGTGCTTGTTATTTAATCCTATCCCAATGAGTAAGTTAACAGAAATAAAGGGCATACCCTCCCTCCCTCCTCTCCTCTCCATGAGTGTTCCTTCCCTTGCTTCTTCCCTCTCTTCCTCCTTCGCTTCCTCTTCCTCTCCCTCCCTCCCCACTTTTGTCCCTCTCCCCAACCCCACTCTCTCCACAGTGTGTGTGTGTGTGTGTGTGTGTGTGTGTGTGTGTGTACATGCACATGCGTGCTCACCTCTGTATGATGGAGAGGCTGGGTAGGGTTTAGAATCTAAGAAAGTATAACAACTGGCAGTAGTCCTAATAGAAATTACATAAAGCACCTGGGCTTGAAGTGATTTTCCAATCCCTTCCTCTGTAAATGAGAAAGGCTATTTATTATCCAGCAAAAAGACACATATCTAAAAACATCAATCTCATAACTGCTTGAGCCTAAGACTTTATAGGCAACAATACTATAAACACGGGAGAGGAACACAGCCATTTTTTTTTTTAATGGGAACAGTGTGTGGTGGACCAGGGCCTGTCCACTGATACCTGTGGTGTTCAGCAAGCTGTGAGCATTTGTGGATGCTGCCTAAGAGCACTGGCCAGGGAAGGAGGCTAGGCCATAGCATCACAGGATACAGAGAGTCCAGCACTTTCCTGCTAGTTGACTAAGCCACCATAAAAGGAGGCTACAAAGAAGATGCAATACGGCTCCAGGGAATAGTCCTCACAAAAGACAATGTGTTTATGGGTTCTCATTTAAGCGAAATTCTTCCAGTTCTATTATAACCTGAACTGCTGAGTGATGCGAGCCATAGAGTTCTCCCTCCGAAATGATGTCTTTCCAAAGAAAGGAATGTACTCAGCCACCGCATCACCACAATCCCATCCTTGACTCCCAAAACTGTTACCCTAACGTTAGTCTCTTTTCACATCCCCTCTCTTCTCCCCACCCTCATCCCCTCCCCCTTATAGACAGCCTACAATCCCTGAAGCAAGACACAGTAATCCCTAACTCCACACAACGGAGAAGAGACACGTGAACCCAGTGCAGGGCACTCACATGAGACCAGAAGGCCGACTCTCTTCTCAGGGACAAAGAGTCCACCTTTCTCTCCAGCCCCTTCTTTCTTATCCCCTCTCACTTCACTCTCCACCTTGAACACACTCTGCCTGTCCCCTTCCTAGACTAAAGAGCAGCTAACTGAAAGCCACAGTGTTGAGGAGAACAAATGGTACTTGTTACAATGGAAGGCCATGTCCTAGAGCCTTCCAGCAAAGAACATGGTAACCAAAGGCTACAATGTGTTTTCTTCCCAAACACAAAGGGGAAAACAGCAAAAATCAATACAATCTTTCCATGTATCTCTATATCCTGCCCCAGACTCCCACTATATCTGTATTAAGATATCTCTCTCTCTCTCTCTCTCTCTCTCTCTCTCTCTCTCTCTCTCTCTCCATCCATCCTTCTATCCTTCTATCTATCTATCTATCTATTGATCTATCTATCTATCAACTCAGCCTGATGCTTGACTAAAGGAGTAAGGTGAATAAGTAAATAAATGAGCAATCTATTGAGGAATCTATTCCCCAGAAACATAACTCCCCTTGACTGGAGCACATCTGCTTCCTACTGACAGCCTTCAAGTAGAATCCATGCAGTGAGCTACCCATTCATTGTCCCAGCAGACGTGGTATCTGTGAGGTCAATCTTTGTACACAGGGAAATGCTGTGTCTCAAAGAGTCTCAAATAAGTTGAGGTCAGCACAATAGAGAATCTATGGCATTTTACACCATCTAGTCACAATACCCACCAGCCCAGACCCACCTCACTCTTTCAAGAGGCAATATATCCTTAGGGGCTTACAGAATCACCACTGAAGAAAACATCTTTTACCAGAGACTGGACAGTGTCTCTCTTGAGAAATCTAGAAAAACTGACATGTTTCCAGATTCTAACTATGGGGTATTCTAGAGAGTTCTGCACAACATTGTATGTTGTGATATATATGCCCACACAAATATGTATCAGCTTAACCACCTTTTTGTTGTTGTTATTGCTGATCAAATGAATAGGCTAATCTAGTAACCTTTAGGAAAGACTTGACAAAATGGGAAAACTTCAGCTTTCAAAATCCTTGCCCTACTGCAACCATATCTGTGAAAAATAAAATCATCATTTCCTTTTATTTAGATGGCCATTGTTTGTAGAGAATGCTAGAAGAATGAAAAAGAAGACTTGAAAAAAAAGTCCTTTCAAAGGGACAAAAAAAAAAAAAAAAAAAAAAAAGCTGCAGGGGACGTGGCATCTAGAGAAGGACTCATCTACCTTGGGTGCTCACCAAGGCCCGAGGAGCCCGCTGCAGTGGCCGTGGGTTGCTGGGCCCTTACCTTACCACACTGCTTACATTTTCCCTCCTGCCGCCTCCTGTGGACCCAGTGGTGACGCACAAAGTTCTGCGAGAAAACAGAGTGAAATGAATACGTTTTAATTGGCAGTCCTCGGTAGTGATCGCTTTGGACGTTTTGGAGTGTGGAGTTCTATAAACTATAATCCAAGCCCACATAAACACAAAAGCAAACAAACGTGTGTGGGTGTGGCAATGGCTAGTTCAGCAATGAACACGAATACACCCAGAATAAAAGCAGTTCGTTCTCCATTCAGTGGTCCTCTGCACTGTACAGTCCACTTCCTGCCCTCCCCGCCCCCAGCCTTGTCTCCCCAGTGCATGGGACACAGCAGCCTGCACTCACTGCAGGTGTGTGAATGTCCTGAAGTATCTACACCTGGGAGGGGACTCTGGCCCATAAAAGAAAAACCTGAAGAGTGGCGAAAATCTGGAAAACTGATGAAACAACCTCCAATACAACTGAACAAACGCACAGGTGATGCTTCATGTGGCAGGGCACGCCACACTGTACCAAACCAAACCTTCTGACTACAAGGAACTAAAAAGATGAACTTCTCAGCATCAACTCCTGATGTGGGACATTGACTTGAGAATCACTAGATAAAGTGAAAGAAGAGAAACGTCAAAGAAAAGCTATCGAGGACAAGAGGATTGGTATGTGGGTGACAGTTGCTTGCACGCCATCCTGGGTCATCTTAAACTAGACTAGCTTCCAGGGTCAATTCTTGTCATAAACTGCTGGAAGGTCTTTTTCATCCCAAGTAGATAGTCATCACTGGGTTAGAGTCGAGCAATCTCAACCTCTAGCTGTTAGAGGGAGCTACACAGGGGACTGGGATCTACAGCAGTGAAGATGAAGAGAGGCCTTGGAGTGCCTCACCTCTCCTACACTAACAGCATGAAGTGCTTCCCTCTCTTCGACTCTTGCCCTTCCTTCCATGATAACAGCAAGACTCATAGAATTTAGCCACAGACCATATTCTGCCTTTAACAGTACTCTTAACATATGTTGCCAACAGATTGCCTATTGTTCTAAGTTTGCACAGAGAAAGCCGATCAGCCCAGAGCCACACCATCTTGAATATATCCAATAGTGGAAGCCAAGCAGGGCCAGGTCTGGTTTGGATGGGAGAAAATAGACCACTGGGAGGAGAGAGGGAAGGAGAGAGGGAGGGAGAGAGGGAGGGAGGGAGGGAGGGAGGGAGGGAAGTTGTGTCAAGGCATGAAATTACAGGTGACAAGAAGACCTCCAACAAATATTAGCATTTTAAATACTGAAATGTCACTGATATTTCTCTTAATAATGTCAAATCAATTTAAAGTAAAATAGAATAGGACCCCTGGAGGGATAATGGTCTTTTGATGGTGGTAAGCTATAAAAACAGAAGGATCCCATCTATCAATGTCATTTCCATCTTGCTTTTCCCACTGCTGTCATTCAGTGAAACAAAGACACAATTTTACATTGTCCTCAGGAAAGAACTAATAAGAATAGCTAACCCTTACTAAGTAGTCCTTCATACCTTTAATCATATTTTATGTGTAGTAATTGTTTTCATCTTTATGAGGATGATAATGCATAGAGACACTTCTCCGTAGGGATGTACCAGGAAAATCCCAGAGCTGTCAGAATATGAAAATGTCTCAATATGGATCAGTAAACTGTAGCTTAGCGTCCTCACATCTCCCTGCCTCCTCTCCTGCTGTCATAGCAACTGTGGCCACACCTCCTTCAGCCCTAAGAACCACATCTACCTCCTCATTAGTAACTAACTAGTATGGAATTGTCTGAGTTGCCTCGTAAGGAGACCCTCTTCCAGTGAAGAACTTCAAAAGACGGTGCTGGGCAGAGGTAAAGCCAGATGATGGGCAGGCTTCAGCACCTACATGGACCAGTTCCAGACAGCAACTGCAACAATGTGTCGAGTTGCTGGTGTTTATCTCTTCCGCTCAGAGCAAAACCTAAACTGACCTGGAGAGAAGGTTATCCTGCTCATGCGGCAGTGATTCTGATGCTGAGCCCACTGCCTCCTCTAGAGATCATTCCCTGCTTAAGAAAGCTGTCTAGGGAGGACGGGAGTTCCTATCCTCTTCAGTACACTCCAACTCCCACTGTGCAGGGCACCTCCTCCGAAGATCTGATTTCACTTAAAATGTAAAGCCAGAAGGAAAAATCCCCACTCTCAGTGGCTGGGAGTGGGTCCTTCTCCCTCAGTGCCTTTGTCCCTCTTCTCTGAAAGATGAGATTCACTACCTCCTCATGAAATTCTAATAAACAACTGCAGTGACAGCGGAGAAAATGTTGAATATATTAAAATGGCAAATAATAATTAAAAGGCATAAAAATATTTAACATAATAGCTATTAGTTTAGCAATGACTGAAGGAAAATGAACACTATCATTGATGTGAAGACAAATCCTGTACTTGGTTGGTATCACACAGTGATGATCAAGACGGGAAATGTTGGGAGAACTGGATGCAATTATCTATGAGAAATCACAACTGACTCATGGGATCAGTTAGCAATGACAGCTCCATTCAAAAGATTAAACCAATAATTTCTACAAATCAACAGGATGTAGAAATGAAATAGATGACTTGATCATTTGTACCACAACATAAACCATATGGCAAGCAGACTTATGATATGTCAAAGTTCAGTCCATCTATGAAATTAAAAAAAAAAAAACTTTATAGGAAACATTTTTTTTGTGACTTTATGTGACTCTACCTTTAGATATCATTAAGATTTCCTTTCCTCAGATCAGATAGGGAACAGGAAGCGAAGGCACAGATAAATAACTGATAAAAACCGAAGCTATAGGGGAAGCTGCGGAACCCACTGCAGCTTTAGCTGTATGACTTGAGATGCCACACGTCCTTTTGCTTAGAGTTCTTCTTAAGCTTAATTCAAATTTATGCTGTGGCTTAAACATCACTGAAACTAAGTAAATAGTCAATACATGTTTATTGAAATGAATAGAATCCTAAACCTTATTTATTTGACAATTAAACCATGTGGTTACCACCTTGGAGAAAGAAGACCCTCAGCTGTCTTCATCAACAAGGAAAAAGAGAAGACATTCACTATTGGTCTCTAACCCTTTTTCCCATGGACTTCCAATTTTCATGCCATTTTCTTCTGTCTGTTATTCATTTCTCCTGAATTATTAGACTGAAATCAGATTCTTCACACTTTTTCCTTTAGATGACTATGCAGAGCTCCGGAATTGTTGAGCTGAAATTAGATTTTCACACTGTGTTCTTTTGAGCACGATTCCTATATCTTCCATTGATGAATTGGCATTTGATTTGAGAGCCTTACACTGCACATGGAACTGTTGATATACTGTTATTGAGAAGGCCAACCAAGGCTTCTAAAACAATGTATGTTTACTGTCTATCATAGTTCTGAATTATTTATATATCCACTTTGAGTACTAGGCAAAGAAAAAGCTATGACTTATGGTGTTAAAATATCATTGAGACAGAATTACAAGGCTCACATTCATTATTAGGAGCAGAAATACACAATTGCTCAGTTAGTTGGAAACAGCCAATTCAATTCAAAATATTATTCACTGAGTGCCTGAAAAAAAAGTCTTAGGAATCATAATCCAGTCCATACAGATTATGACCAAGAAAACTGAGCTCTGAAAGGCAGAACCTAGGAGTCCAACAACTACTCATTGAGAAGCTGCCTGACAAAGGTAGGGCTCAGCGAACAGCAATCTTGAGCCTCCAGATTCTGACTAATTAATAGGGGGAAAGTAGCGGTAGATTTGAGCCCAGGTCAAACCAATTCGAATGAGTATATTCTTTCATTTCATCATTTCATTGGGTGACCAACTTAAAGTCACTTAATTAAGAAACTCGAGTGAGTTGTGCTCACAAGCCTCATCTTCAGAAGCCCTTCGTAAACCAAGAGTGCTGACAGTAATTTTGCAAGAAGTGAACCTTCTTACAAATACATCCAGGCAGCACATACTCATTGATCGCTCGATCCCTCTATATTCTGGTACAATGATTTTGGGACAAATTCCATGGGTAATTCCTAAGGTCCACACTAATGGAGAGAAACACTGTCAGACAAGCCAATGGAAATAAATAATCAGGACACACAGAATGACCTGAATGAACAGGACAAGATATTTAGCAAAAATGGACAAGCTCAGTCTTCATAGGGGTCAACAATGAAGAGCTCTACAGTGGGTAACCCCAAAATATTCATGTGGTGGAATTCTATACCTGGAAATCACGACCAGGAGAAGAGACCTTAGCAACATACTTAGGTCAGGAGGATGGAGCCCTCATCAACAGGATCAGTGCCTTGTAATGGGGACCCCAGGGACCCTTTGTCTCCTTCCTCCATATAAGGATATTAAAAGACTGCATTATGAACCCTGCAAGCATGTTCTCATCAGCACACCATGCTGACACTCAATTTTAGACTTCCTATCCACTAAATCTATTTAAAACAACAAAAACAAAACAAAACAAAACAAAACAAAACCCCAGTCTCTTTATTGATAATGAAACCATCTATGGTATTTGGTTATAGCCCCCAGGACTAACTAAGACAACTCTGAGGGTATGACATTTGAGCTGAAAATGTTTTAAAAAGAGGCTAAGAGATCTTAAATATTGCCATAGAACACTAAGTATTCAAGAGTGGGAAATACCTTGTCACATGCCTCTGAAACTTACAGAATGTCTCTTTAGCAGCTAGAAAGGGCTGAGACATACGAATGGTCATAGCACACAGATCTTTCATGCCTGGGATGCTATAGAAACCAGCGGAAAGGGTTCTGGTCTGATTTTAATTTTTTTTTTTTTTTCAAAAAATAGCACTATGCCCCTTAAATCCTCAGTAAGGTGGAGAAATAATTGAAGACTCATGGAGAAGCACTTCAGTGGCCATGAGGGAAAACATCCATATCTTAGTCAAAGTGTCTGACAGCAGATATGCAAGTAAACGGATGGATCTGAAATACATTCATAAACAAAACTGACTGAGCTGACAAATGAATTTGAGATTGAGAGGACTAGCGAGCAAGAATCAATATGAGCCTCACCCAGTGTTTGCAACTGGAAAGCTTATTCTATAAGGGGAAAACAGATGGGGGAGGGTGCTTTATGGCCATATTGTGTGGGTCTTGATCTATTAGTTTCAGATGACCATGATACGTTAAATGGACATGTCAAGTGGAATATCAAGAAGTGTAAATTGGTAATAAATATAAAGGCAGGAGTTGTCAGCTCTCCTAATGGCAGTGGGCAGAGGCCAGAGAAAGTAGACAATTGCTAAGCCCAGGGGGCCCTGCAAAGATGTAGAGGCTGGGGTGGGCCACTGAAGGCCGGCTGGGATGGCCAAGGGAAGGAAAAGGTCTGAAAGAGATGAAAGAGAGCCCCTGACATCAGAGAGGAGGCCCTGAAGGACAATGGGTTGTGTGAATGTTCTGAGCATTTGTGTGAGATTACACTAGTTTAGAAAAATACATATTGGATTTTTTATATGATTATTAGCAACATTGACAGACACAGTTTCAGAAAATGAACTGAATAAAGACAACGGCAAGTGAATGTTTTAGAAGATGACACACTAAAAATAGTCCATGCAGATCACAGAAGCTTAGCCATGAACAGAGAACTGAACAGCAGAGGGGCAGAAGCACACCTCTACAGAGTGCTAGCACTTCTCTTTTCTCTTAGCTGGAAACCAAGCCAGCATGCTTTGGCTGGTGGGCGTACTCTAGACACAGACATGGCAGAAAAGGAATAGAGACCAAGTCCTTGGCAAGACTCTCAACAAAGGTCCAGTTTTCAAGAGAAAAGGAGCCTTACAAGCAGTGGGAACCTTTTGGATACTTGCGATAGAGATGTTTTACATACGGTTGTAACTGAGAGAGAGGCTGAGGGAAAGACGCAGAGAGAAGGGCAGGAAACCAATGGCAGACATGTACATCCCTCAGTAGGAAATTCAGTACTTCCAACTCAAGAACAAGTCCCCCACTCCCCTTGATTTTCCTACGGAAAGCATGTTCATTAGAGCTGCCTCTGAGTAACCTTGCAGCCAGCACTGCCCCTCAGCAGGGGTCACCAAAGGTGGGCCAACAAGACCACTTTCTACCCTTGCCCCAGCTGTTACCACTACATTGGACCCACAGTGGGAGAAGCCGACTGATAAGAGGGTGACATTCTCCTCTCCCACCCCTCCCACCCCCTTCCCCTGCTGTTCTTAACCCTCTCGTTTTTGTTATCATAAAACATTACTCTTTTTTTTTTCCCTTTTAAAGTTTTTGAGTGCCAGGCGTGGTGGCACACGCCTTTAATCCCAGCACTCGGGAGGCAGAGGCAGGCNGATTTCTGAGTTCGAGGCCAGCCTGGTCTACAAAGTGAGTTCCAAGACAGCCAGAGCTATACAGAGAAACCCTGTCTCGAAAAACCAAAAAAAAATAAAAAATAAAAAATAAAAAATAAAGTTTTTGAGACATATCTCACATACTGTCCAGACTAGCCTCAAAGTCTTAGACTCAGGGAATCCCACCTCAGTCTCCTGAGGCTATGAGTGGTCGCCACCTTGTCTGGCCTCTATGATGTCTTTCTTTCTTCACTATGTTTCAAACTGCTGTGGTCCTCTCTGTTCTCAGACATTGCTACCCTCACTCCGTATATTCCTGTAGTCTCATAGTACTTCTCAGTCTCGGTATGTGCTGACCATTTGTCGGTAAGATCCAAACTCATATTCCCACACACATATCTACTCGGCAAATCCATCTGGGGGCAAAGGGGGGACTTCAAACCTGATGCTTCTGCAACTAAACTCACCATCTCTTGTTAATTTGTTGTTGTTGTTGTTGTTGTTTGGGTTTTTGTTTTTGAAACCCCAGTTGTTCAATTTTACCAATGAAGACTTAGGAGCCAGATCCTGGGGTGAAAACCTGCTGGCAGAAAGTACCCAGGTGGCTTTCCTACCCCACTGCTGTCCCAGCAGGAACAAAACCTCCCCCACTGTATACTGTTGTTAACACCCTGCAACTCACACCCTCCTTTCTCTTTCCTGGGTTTTCTTTCCCTGTCAACTGGTTGCTTGCTCTGCCTCTAGACCTATCTGGCCTTTATTTAATCCACTTACAAAAAGATTTTTGTATTAAAGCTGCATGCTGGGGCTGAGCCACGCCCCAACAACCTGTTTACAACAAACAGAAAACTCTTAGATAAAAGGTTTGTGGTAGCTGAGCCACACCAAAATCTTAGGGTTCACAACGTGATCAAACAGCCTGCGACCACCTCGCAAAGGCATCTTCAAATCAGATTAGTTCCTCAGATCACCTTCTTCCCCAATGAATCGGTTTTGCTCAACAGAAGCTTGATTGATTGCAGGGATAACTCCCTCTCGCACCCAAAACCCTTCACTAATCCCTGCCAATTTTACACCTGCAGACTCACCTTACCCGAGCATGTTTCTCGAAGCTCAGATGCAATTATTTCTTAATCTCTACGGCAAGGGCAAGAGCTGCTCTAATTTCTCTATGTCCCCATCAGCATCAACCCTGAACTACATGATGTTCCCTTCACACTGCAGGCTGCATAATATATTCTACTTAGATGTGCACCTGAAAATGTGCACCTGAAAATCCCTGATGACTTCCAGCCTGCTTCCAAGGACCGACTTCCACTGTCTAGCTCTAACTCTTCTCCCAAGTCATGCATCTTACTAAGCTCTAACCGGGTTTGTGTGCTGCTGCTGGTTCTGTCTAAATGGTTGTCTCCCTGTATCTCACATTGCACCCTTTGCCCTAGAAAAGTCCTGAAAGATTCAATCAGTGCCCACATCTCCCAGAAAGCCCATTATCTGGCCAACTCCCTCTCCCACTCCATCTCTCTCTCTTCCTCTCTCCCTCTTTCCCTTCCTCTCTTCCTCCTCCTCCTCCACCTCTTCTTCTTCTTCTTCTTCTTCTTCTTCTTCTTCTTCTTCTTCTTCTTCTTCTTCTTCTTCTTCTTCTTCTTCTTCTTCTCTCTCTCTCTCTCTCTCTCTCTCTCTCTCTCTCTCTCTCTCTCTCCCCCTCCCTCTCTCCCTCTTGCTCCTCCTCCTTTTGTGGACTAGAGAGTACAACTTGGACCCTAGTTCTAAACTGTCTAGAATAATGGGGAGGTGGGAATGTTGCAACTCCTCTCACATTCTCTGAACTTTGTAGCTGTCTCTTACACATAAAAGCAAAGAAAGCAGTCCTACCTCCATGCTAGCTCCTCCTCTCCCCCTCACACCCTTATTACCAAACAGACTGTTCTCCATTAGAGTCTGTCTTCACAACCCAACAAAAGGAGATGCTCTGAGGACTGAACCTAACTGTGCATTACTTCACAAGTGAAAATAGTAGAAGAGGCAGAGAGAGAAAGGTGCCCTGGGTCCACAGCACTAAGGTTGGCTCTGAAGTCAGCAGCCCAACTCCAGCATGGACATGAATAACCAACAACTATGCTGCCCCTCACCCCCAGAAGAGCTTGGACCCACACCAGAAGAGAAACTGGACAAACCCCAGGGAAAGGATTTTGTTTGCTTACACCTTGAGTTCCACCACTCCCCCAACCCCACTTTTCCGTTTCACGTGTCAAGACTGGCTCCCAAACCCACTCCACTGACAGAATAAAGTACAGTATACTGAAGGGTCCTGGAGACTCTGTACTTATTGATACATTAAGAAGAAACTGCTGTGTAAGGAAGGGAGACAGACATCATTTGTCAATCCTAGGTGAACCCCTGGAAGATTCGGTGTACCAATGAGAGTTCAAGGTGCTCGCTGAAACAACTCACACAACTCACTTCTCTTGGTGATCTGGAGCTTCCTTCCCGAAATGTTGGTTTACATCTGAAATTAATCTGCCATTTGAAAAGAGAAGTATGTTATGTTAGTGACGAGCATCAGGCTGAAGAGAACTACCTGAGACCAGAAAGCAACCAATCGTGGTAGACATCAAGGCTATAAACCAAGCCCACGAAGAATAAGGAATCTGTTCTAGTCTGCCCCTACTCCCCCAAAGCATATCACTAGATGATCCACAGAGATGCAGAGCCATTTCACACCTCCAGTCGGCATTCCTGCATTCTCATTGTTACAATCTAACTTTAAACACAAAACATTCTTATAAGGCCCATGAATCTGAAAAAGGGAGACCAAAGTCAAAGGTAAAACACGTGGCAGCTGAAGCTATCTGGGTGAGTTGGGTTGGGGTTTTTTGTGTTTTGTTTTGTTTTGTTTTGTTTTAAATAGAAAATATAAACCTGAGAAGCCCTAACTGCTGTGATAACCATTCAAACACATGTACAGACATTCCCTGTAAAAGGACTCAGCACTGCCTTGCTCTGTGGATGAGAGGTGTCCTCGTGGGCTCTTTTGCTCCTGTATAAAGCGAAGTAGAGTGCAGACGAGAAAAATCTAGTCCAAGTGTTAGGCATGGCTGTGAGATATAGGTTGACAGCAGCTGGAGGTGCTGGCGAAGCTAAGCAAACATTGTACAAAGCTAAAATAGTTCCCCACTGTGATTGCCAAGGGCAGCACAAGAATATAGATCCCACCCAGCGTCTCGCCTGGACAGGGAGGAGGAATTATAAATGAGAGCGGCAAGCAGCTCTCTATCAGAGCTCTGCCCTTCCCCCAGATGGTAAATGAATAGACTATTCAGAATCCACTTCTGGAGACAAGATACCACCCTTGGGATGCCACTCCCGGCTCAGCCACACATTTCATGCTGCACCAGCAAAAACCGCTGCCCATGAGGTCTGCAGCAGCGTCTGGGAGCCGCTTTCAGCTGGCTTGGCTAACTCTCCCTTAGAGCGACTTTACGAAGATGTAAACTCACTGAGAGAAACTGGGAAGCTACAATCTTAAAAAGCTTATTGTAATTTTTTGCCAAGCTTTCCCAAAGTTCAATGCAACATAATATCAAATCAAACCCCGGAAAACAAGACGATGGACCTTTATATATTGTCTTTTCATTGTTATTCTGGTAAGTCATCCTGAACTCAACAATTTTTTTTTTTTTTTTTTTTTTTAAAGTTAGACATTGACACCAGATCTTGGCAAGTGACCGAAGTCAACACACTCGTCGGCAGGTGGCGCTCGCTTACCTTCTCTAGTTGCTCAATGCAGGCTGTGTGGACCACGATTTTGCAGACAGCACACTTCCTCCTGAGAGCGGATTTCTACAACATTCAATTCAAAAATACAGGAGAGAAGTGTTAGCTGGCTGTTCTAGAGACATCCCTGGAATGAACACGAGACTCCTTAAATTAAGCAAAATTGTAAATGCTTCTGTTACTAAGCGAATTGTAAACCCCTAAACACATCAGGGTAACTACCCACCAAGCATACCAGTGGCCTAGACGGGCTTCTTCCCATTATAACAGCAATACCCGTTACAAAGAGGGCTTATAACATAAACCAAGGTCTTTATTCTGTTACACCAGCTTTATGTGTTACGCCTGAACAACGAAAGCACTGTCCTTAAGTTTTCAAACTCTTTTGCACATTCCAACCGCGCTCTTGAGGGACAGAGATACTATTCTTAAGTCTTATGTACAAAATAAGCATTCCATCCATACTCTCGGGGGCCGCATCTACATGACTGGTCGCTTTAAGCTTCTGTTCTAGGCACAAATCCCTTCTGTGCTACTTGGGTTTCTACCCAAATCTTCGGGAGCAAGATTACAAGTCCGGATTCCCACCCAGGAAACAACAATAACAAACCACCAGCAACAAGGAGAGCGTGGGCCACTGGTAAGAATACAGGTCTTGCTCTATGCCCTAACGGGCACATCACAGATGGTCATTCACTTAACCTTTACAGCCTTAGGAAGTAGGGATAGCCTTTATCTATCCCTGCTTCACAGGTGAGAAAACCCACACACAGCCAGTGACTTGGTCCAAGATCGCCCAATTAGGGCACAGCACACTCAATGTGTCTGGCTCCTAAGTGCCATCCAATTTTGCCTTGATTTCAGGCACACGTTTAAATTCACTGTGAAAAGCTTTCTGAGCTCGATCTTATCTCCAATGATTAAAAACTGGAGCATGGGCTAGAGAGATGGCTTAGTGGTTAAGAGCACCGACCGACTGCTCTTCCGAAGGTCCTGAGTTCAAATCCCAGCAACCACATAGTGGCTCACAACCATCCGTAATGAGATCTGATTCCCTCTTCTGGAGTGTCTGAAGACAGCTACAGTGTACTTAGATATAATAATAAATAACTCTTACAAAAAAAAAAAAAAAAACCAACAAGCATGCTGCACGTAGAGAGATGACCGTGTGGGCTCCTGATGTCACTCCTGCCAGCATCGCCTAAGGATGTGCAGAGGCCTCTACGAGGACATGCCTGAGTAAGAGCTGCCTGCTGGGGTAATTCTGTTGGATGGTAGTAACCAGCACGGCAGTGAATGCAGCATGCAGTGTGTGAGGATCTTAAACTTTCTAAATACTGTAAACAGTAACTTTCTTCAATAGACTCTTCTTCAAACCAGAGAATGCCTCCCTCAGGTGATGAATTGGAATCACATAACTAACAAATCACTTAATAGGCTAGCTGTTATTTTTTATGCTAAGACACAGCTGTTTTGAACCTAGCACTAAACACACGCGCACACACACACACACACACACACACACATAGTATACACACACACACACACACACACACACGTATATGTATATGTATATGTGTGTGTGTAATTTAATAAACTAAATATTACCCGAGACAACAGACATATTTTGAGCACAAAACCTCATAATAACAGGAGATTATCAAAGAGCCCACATGGGAAAGGCTGGGAGTGCTTGGGCATTTGGAAGGTGTCAGTGTAGACTGCTGGCAACCTGTGAGCGATGGCTGGCTTCCCTGAGGAAGGACAGTGGAGCGCAGTGGGACAGGTGAGGCGCACACCTAACACTGCTGTGGATACAGGGCCCTGGAGAGACAGACGGCCCTGGGGATGCTGGGGAAGGCAGAAGAAAAGAAACTGTCGCTTGTTATTTCCTCTGTGGACCCAGCATCCAAGCCTGAACATCAGTCTCTGTGGAGACCATTGATAGCTATGTCTCCAGCTCCCAGTCAAGTGCACAGAACACGCCAGCAATAACACTTGAGTGTCTGTGAGCTCTTAATGTGTGATCCCCCCTCTTGGCTTCGGTCTTCTTAACATGATGTAGAACAGTAAGTATGTTTGGCAACTAATTTTTCAAACAACAAAAGATAAGGAAAACTCAGAAACTAAGGATATTGCTCCGAGTGTCTTCCTCTATATCCGAAAACAGAAGGAGGGCTAGGGAGGAAGAGGAGAAAGAAGGGGAGGAGGAAGAATACACACAACCATGAGGGGAAGAATATGAAACTGAAGAATCACAACAATAGCAGGAGTCCTAAAACAGCAGCAGCAATCATACAGCCTGACTGCAAATTTTCCTAACTAGAATGCTCATAAACAAATAGCCATTGCTCTTCTCTTCCCTATTGGTGTCCGGGTCAGATCTCTGCTTGAGCACTACCCACAGAAAATACATGTGACATTTGAGTCACGCCACTAATGAGAGTTACCATGAAGCTAAGGAAACTGGAGTTGATCATTGTTCTGGCCCCTCTACCTACCGGATCCCTAACAGATTACAGCACACCTATGCCGGGCAATGCTGCTCAAAATGGGCAAACATTTAGGATGGATTTCCAGTACCACAGTACCTGGAAAGCATCCTCATCAATGAGCCCTATCTCCCTATGTTATTGTGCTTAGGGTCCTCTTATGTAGTCTATGGGAATTCTAAGAAGGCACTGTGTATTACAAGAAAATTATCAGGCTTCTGAGTCATTGAATTTGGACTCATTCCTCATTATCTGCCTTGAACCCAAGAAACATTACACTGTGCATCCTCAGCTTTTAAAACAAGCCTGAAAAAAAAAAACCCAAAGAGATACTGGGCTTGGTTGAGGCGTCTTGAGTAAAAGTTAGCTCCTCGTGGGCAAAAGAACGAAGTCTGAGTTCTATCTCTGGCTCGTGGTGGTGACATGACTTCCTGGCCTGTGTGGGGGAAAGAACACTGAATATTCTGGCCTCCTCTGTTAAGAGTTACTCCAACTTGACCTGTCAATCATGTGGCCATGAGTCCACCTCTCAGGAAAATGGATTCATCTGAAGACATGTTAAGGAGACGGGTGAGGAATAAGTATCCCTTTAATGAGATAATACACCTCTCAAAAGCTCCTCCTCCTACACAGCTGCTTACCACATGAGGCAAACTTAGTCTGTGGACTTTCCTGCATTCTAAAACTATAACCCTTTTCTTTACTTTCTGTCCAGAGGTATAAATACGCCTTCCCTAATGCTCTACGCTTGCTTTTTCTAACGCCCCACATTCCTTCCACCATGTAACTACTTGGTGGCCTCCACTGTAGAACAGGCTGGTTTTCTTGGACCCAAAAGGTATGATTTCCTCTCTCCCTCTTCTCCATCTCCCTCCTCAAGGCACTTGTCAGGGTTTACAGCTTGCTTCTCCTGTTGTTCATTCTCACAAATTCCAATAAAACCATCCTCTCGCTTTCTTCCATTTCTAAATTCTTTTATTAATGAGACTAAGAGCCCATACCAAAAAAAAAAACAAAAACAAAAAACAAAAAAAAACCCCTTATTTTTCTAAAAACATGTAGATGAGAGAAAGATAAACACTAGCTAGGCCCTGAAAGTTGTGTATATACACTGAAACCAGAATACACACCTCCTCCTCTCCTTGATTTTCAGGTGAGAATGTTGGGTCAAAAATCATTTCTAGAACAAGGGATCCTGGTTCATAAGAGTATAAGAACCACAGGGTTAATATATATCCTCAGTGTTCTGGGTTGTGTAAATACACTAACATCATTCATCTCGATTAATTCAAGCATGAGAATCTAAGGATGATAACTTATGAAAGAAATATAGTGTGAAAGTCCTAAAGTGGATTTTTGTAAATAATACCGAATTTTAAAAGACCTTCTTAAAATATGCTTCTGGGTCTTCTGATGCGGAATACCTATGCATATCATAACCTGGGCGCCCATTCATGACCCGTGTGTGCATAGTTTATGGTACTGCAGAGATAAATCCCTTTGTCTAACCCTCTGACCTCATCCCTCCAAACTACTGCTCAGGCGCAGCCTGCTCAGTGACAGCTTCTAAACGGCGTTCATTCTGGAAAGTCAGGTAATTGACGGTTGCAGCCCTGGTGCTTGCTCTTCATTATCATCTTAATGGGATTTGGAATAAGCCTGGGAGATGCACCTTTGGGTGTGTCTGTGAGAATCATTACAGACAGAATGAACTGATGTAGGATCAACAATGGGCAGCATCTCGTTTAGGCAGACTGGGGCAAAAGCAGGGCGGCCCAACCTTCCTCCCACCTGCCGCCCGCCTACATCTTTTTCTCCCTGAATAAGCATGTCCTGAGCTGTTGCCACCATTCTCTCTTGACTTCAGATTCCTGCTTTCTCGACCTTACATAGACAACACCGTGACTCTCCGGGGCGTCTCTGCATTGTGCACTGTGCAGCTGTTGGGTACAGCATCCAGGGAACCAATGTCAGACTACCTAGCCCCTACCACATAAGCCAGTTCAGTAAGACACACGCACACGCACACACACACACACACACACACACATGCCCTGCCTCATACAATAATCATATCGAAAGCTAGGTAAGTTCTCAGTAACAGCCCAAGGTCTTTTTCCACAGTGGTAAATACATGGTTTTATTTCCTCCACTGGTAGTAGCTATTTCAATGAATCTAACATGCTAGCTGCTGACTTCTTGGTTTACCGGTTACACTTTTCCAGACAAATACCCAAGAGAAACGGTTAAAAAGGGGAAATTTTATGTTGGCTCACGGCTTCAGGGCTCTCTTTCCAAGGTTCCATTTGCTGAGCAGAGAATCTTGGTGGAGAGGCTTGCCAGAGCTCACCCCATGGCAGCCGAGAAGGAGAGAGAAAAAGAGAGAGAGAGAGAGAGAGAGAGAGAGAGAGAGAGAGAGAGAGAGACCGACAGAGAGACAGAGAGAGAGATAGGAGACAGGATCTCCCCTTTAAAGGCATAGCCCCTGAAATCCGCTGCCTCTGACTAAGCCCTAACTGCTCATTCAGCAAGCACTGAATGAGAGCACATTCATACAGAATCCAACTCCTCAAAAGTGCCCGAAAACCATGCAACACGTGAGCCTTCAGCAGGATGCTTCACATCCAGCCACGTCACAATGTGTCAGGAGGCCAATGTCTGAATTGTTGAAACTCATTTGACACAGCTCAATACCAAGTGTCTGGGCAGGTGCTGCTCAAAGTTTTGCTTAGTTATATGTAACTTCTTAGTTTGAAGATTTAAATGGAACACAGAACATGGTTTCTGTGCTGTGCTCCTCAGCTCACGGGCTGATCTCTTGGCCTACGGTTTGTGGCCATAAGGATGTGGATCTTTTACAAGGTGGGGCCTGGCGGGCAGAACTGAGTCATGAGGTCAGGCTTTGAGTCTACCTCTGGCTCACATCTGCTCTTTCTGCCTCCTGCTCTACCACCGTGTATACAAGCCACCAACACAGACTCCTGCCACCACAGACTGAGCCACTTCACTGATGGACTGAATACATTTTGAAACCTTTCCTCCCTTATTTCTGTCAGGCACGTTCATCACAGCAACATATAATTACCAATACAACAGGAAGTACATTGAGGATACATTGCATACTGGAATCGAGACACCTAATTACCAATACAACAGGAAATTCAGCAGGAGTACATAGCTTATTGGAATCTAGGTGCATGCCAAACACATTGACATTTCCCCAGCAAAAAAAATCTAATTGAAACCAATGTTTCTTTCACTTTGAGAAATTGGATCAAGCATAAATAATTAACACAGCATGTAAACAGCTGTTATATTTGTATATAGGGGTTCATTGGTTATAGAACATAACACAAAAAAACATGATTTAAAAACTATAGACTGTCTGAGACGCTAAACACGTTTTAAGAACTAAAATTATGGGGCCGGAGAGATGGCTCAGAGATTAAGAGCACCGATTGTTCTTCCTGAGTTCAATTCCCAGCAACCACATGGTGGCTCACAACCATCTGTAATGGGATCTGATGCCCTCTTCTGGTGTGTCTGAAGACAGCTATAGTGTATTCATGTACATAAAATAAATAATCTTTTTTTAAAAGAGAACTAAAATTATAAAGAATGTATTGATTTGTGTTAATCAGGGAATTTAAAAGCTCTCTGGTCTTGCTGCACTAAAAAACCATCAATGCCCTTAATAAAGGTCCCAGTTTCACCCTCACTGGAATTCTAAATAAGCACAGTAACCTGCAAGTATGTATGTGGGGCAGGTGTCCTAGCTGCTTTAACAATTATAACGTAAGTATGAGAGCAACTGTGTGGTTTATCGCCCAGTGTATCTCACTTTGGACGGATGAAAGCGTATTAGTACTTAGCCAAACAATGATGCTGAGCTTTAGGGTAGGGGCGGGGGCATGACAAACTGACTAGTAGAGAAGACACATGACAAGTGCTGGCTTGACACTCTATCTGTTCCCATGCAGCAAGCTCTGCTGGCACTCGGTGTAGGCACAATTCCTCACCAAACTGTAGCTCTCTTCAAGTCAGGCATAAAACTGCATGCACTTCCAGGGGCAGAAGGATCAGAACCAGACCCTGGTGCGTGTGTGTCACTGTCTCATAGAGGGTTTACTTGCAACCTTATCCCACCTAACAATGCCTCTTGGTTATAACTCCCTTGTCTGTGTGCAGCCCCCAAAGGAAGATCATTTTCCTTCCTTTGAGTAAGAGATAGGATTTCTAGGAAGTTACAATGAACTGAGTCACAGCTCTGTTTTGTAGAAAGAGAGAGGAGGGGAGGGAGGGGCAGGGCAGAGGTAAGAAAATTGGAACTGGAAAGGAAGAATGGAGATGGGGAGGAAAGGAAGGGGAGGGTGGAAACACAAAACAGAGCTGAACCGAAGAAAGGAAGGGTGAACGGGCACGGAATGGGAAGTGGAGGAGCATGGCTCGGGGATTTGGTGACTCCATTTGATAGGCCTAGGGTTTAGGAATGGATCACACCTACTTCCTGCCCAAGGTAACTGAAGTAAAATGTTTACAATTCTCAACAATCTAAGTCTGAACTCAAGAGGTGTCGTGAGACTAGCTGCCAGCATCCCAGTAAGGCAGACACCCAAGCCTTAGTTCTCCTTAACAGTGGAGCTATGCACTGCACACTGACTGCAGGCCAACTGGACTCTTAAGAACTAAGTCTATCTGCCCTTGCCCATCTCCACCACAAGTGAAGAGGGCAACTGACGAGCCTCCAGGGCAACGCTTTCCCTGACTCAGCAGGACCGGGGGTTCTGGTCACACCAGCCTCCTCTGATGGTTCCCAGGACACCTGAACAGGTATACAATGCAGAAATAGCGACTCCTATTGATCCTTGCTTGTGAGGACATGGAGAAGCTTCCGTGAGAAAGAGGGGCTGGGCCACAGAAAGAGCTCCAGACAGGAAGCCATAGTGCCAGGAGCCGAGAGAGGTATTTAGGCCACTCTATGGGGCCTGGCCTGGGAAAGAGAGAGGTTAAGGTAGCTGCTGGTGGTGGTAGGGGGGGGAGGAAGGAGAAAGGGGGTGTCTCTGGAGATTTGCCTACCAGATACCTGGTCCCCTTGGCCTTCCGGGATCAGAAACTGAGAGAGTGCCAGGAACTGAACAAAGGAAACAACAAACCAGGCAAGCAGCTAAAGTGGTTCCCATGCCCCACCCCACAGGCCCTGAAGCCGAGCAGCAGCAGCTCTGGTGGGAGGGTGGAGAGGAGGGCTCATACTCCCACGAGGCTGGCATGATCCTCTGATCCTCTTTGGACAGAGGCTAAAGGAGGATGAATGAAGCCTTTAGAATGTCAGAACTATGGTATCCCTCAGTGGGAAACAGCATCTCCGTGCCACGTGAACAGAACTTCGTTGCTGTATAATTCAAGGTAAATGAGCACAAGAATTTTTATTTATTTAATTTAAATTCTAATTAGAAGAAATGGCAAGCATCCTTGGCAGGTCCTGCTCCTCTGCGGAGCCTAAGATGCAATCTGCAAATCGGCATTGGGGAAGATGAGGACTGACATTATCTGAGAGTCCCACTTCTGTGGCTTCAGAGCCCAAGCTGAACCCCCACCATCCTCTGTGGTATCTCTTCTTTTCTACTCACATAATACAGAACACTTTAGAAAAGCCAGGAGGCTGTCGGCTGCAATTCCAGCACACTCTTATGAGAGGATCAGAGACCATCACCAAGTCTTTGTGTGACAAAGGGACCTCACGACCTTAGACAAAAGAGCGCGTGTCTGCACGAGTCTGTGACTCATGTGGAAACTCAGGATGCCCTAGAAGTTTGATTGCAAGAGACTGGCACTAAGAGAGAAGTTGCTAGCACTCATCCTGATTCGTGCTGGTCCTGCTAAAGAAGAGACCTTCATCCATCATCACTGTGGACAGCACAGTGGGCACTGCCCTCTGGTAGGCTATGAGGATAATATCGTCACAGAGGGCTCTACCAAATATTGTAGATGCTAAATGATCCCCAAAATACCTCAGAATATTTAGGAGAAAGGGCAGCATGGACAGCTGGATAGCAGGTGGAGAATCAGACAGATGCACTAAACCCCTCAGGCCATGCATTAATATGTAAAGATGTACCTGAATCCCACTGTGTCAATTATTGGTGACCACGATGGTCCTATAGAAGTATTCCCCATGTGACCATAACAACCCATTGACTACCAACTTTTCCAAAGAGATCACCATAACTTGTGTACATACCACAGAGAAAGGACAATGCAAGCAGTAAAGAGAAGGGAACCTCAATTTTCTGGGGAAAGTTGCTAATATCCTGGAGAAGAACTTGAGATATAATGTCATAGAATATGGCAGAGAGACACTGTGGCTGAGTTAAAGAAGTGGTTCAGATAATAAAACAGTGACACAGAAGAGAGTAGGGGCTCAGAGACTGATTCTGTGAGAAAGATCCAAAAAAGATAGTCAAGTCTTGATTTCAGTCTTAAAAGACAGACATTTGGAAACTTCAATACATTCCAGTAGGGGAAGACCTCAAATCTTGTTTTTTAAGAGGCACTAGGCACTGTTGTCTACTAAACCAATTTTATTATTGTGCTGGGCACAGGTGACCATTTCCATGTGTTATCAGAGGCAAGATTTGGTGGCTAGGTGTAAGGTGGGGGGAGGGGTGGAGCAACCCAGGTGTGGGGAAGGACAAGTGGAAAGAGAAGCTCAGAGGCACAAGGACATGGGGGATATTTGAGGGGTGGCCAGGGTACCAGCTTTGGGTATCAGAGCACATTCACTGGCAATCATTAATGATTAAGTCCAAGCATCAATGGCAGAGCAGACTGCATGGGGTCATTAGATTATAGTTAAGATGTTGTCTTTATATCTTCATGAGAAGAAGCCACTAGAACTGCAGGAAAAAGCTGATCTAGAGTGACAGGAACGGAAGAGAAAGGCAAAGCAGGGAACAAGCATGACTGCACTGGTCAGCTCGGTCACTGTGACAAAATACTTGAGATAGTCAACTTAATAAACAAGAAGGTTTCCCTTAACTTGTGATTTCAAACTTTTCAGTCTTCAGGCCTTGGACCCTGCTGCTCTGGGCCACAGTGCATTATCACAGGTATATGTGGCAAAGGTGGCTGCTAGGAAACAGAAGGAGACACCGAGGGACCAGGACTGTTCAGAGGCAAGTCCTCAGAGACTCACCCTCCTTCCATTAGAACCATCCCCAAAAGGTTGTACCGCCTCCCTATAAAGCCACATGCTAGGAGTCCAAATCTTTAACACAAGCTTTAGGAGGAAATGCTGGACCCAAACCACAATAGTGACTGAGAACAGCTCTTTCCAGTTGACCCCAGGTCTCTGCCAAGGATGGCTGTAACCTCTCACACTTTGACCCTCTTTCTCAATAGAACAATCTGTAGTCCAGGATGGCCTTGGCCCACGCCCTGATCAGCTCTGCTATGCAGTACACCTGGTTGACTGCACATGTAACAGTTTCCTCCTGGGCTCTGGTTGAAGTGCCTTGGAGTACTTCAATAAAATCCATTTAATATGCACTTTCAGCCCTGCGTTTTGTTCCGAGGGACATCAGCCAAAGGATTCTGCTTGTGAAGTGCTTCTGTTCCCAGAGAAGCCTCGGAAATCTTAGCTAAGCTAGGACTCCTACCTAAGCTAACGCACAGAAGAGCAAATTGCACAACCTCCTAAGCAACACTCAGAAAGAATTGGAGAAAAGCACCTTCCCGACATTGTTCGGGCACAAGTAAAAGGTGCATCGCTCCTGTAGCAGCCAGTGCATCTCCCAGTTCTCAACTGAGAAGAAAACAAGAACCCAGATCTTAGAAGAGAAAGCCGACGGAGGCAGTGGGTTTGTGAGCTAAGTGACTGTACAGATGGGGGTACTTTTCTTCCTCCTGGAAGTAACAAACCGGGTCTCACCCAGAAAGCGATGCGGTGAGGACCAGATTCCTGACGGTAAGTTAGAAAGAGCAGCATCCACTCCTGTCTTCCTCCATGTCAGGAGAGACACTACCACTAGAACAGTGGAGAGTTCTTCTTCTTTGGGATGGAGAAACACGACTATGTAGCTTAACTCTTTGCTCTTATATTGCATTTCTCACTCTTTGAAACTGATTTACGCTAGCATAAATAATATTTTTAGTACATTCCCAGAGTGAAGAATATTTTCACCATTAACAGACCTCACATACACCATGTGTTTTCCTATAACGTGCAGTAGCTTATACCACATGTTTGCATAAGCACATTCTTTGGTGTTTACACAATAATGAACTTGCCTAATGACTTTTTTTTCAGAGAATATTCTGAACATTAAACAGGACAAGACTGTAGTACAAGGCTTCCCTGAAGGACTTTACTAGAAAGCTACCACATGAATTCCAGAACTCCTTAGTGTGGGATGCAGTTGAGTGACTACTGCATAGCACTGCCCTTTTTGTCACTCTACCTAAAAATTAGGTCTAGCTATTGAGACACTCGGCAAATGGACCTGTGAGTGCGCCTTCTGAGAAGTGTGGGGAATGGCCCTGTAACCGAGCATGAGCTGCCACAGCTGAATAAAGTGGCATCAACACACGGATGGATCTGAGATGGAGATGCTACGCTATGGCTTTCTGTTCCCCTTCACTGACTGGTCCTAGGTGTCGGTCCTCATTCCTCTTGCACAGCTGTGATACAAGGAAAAGGATTTCAGCCCAGTGACTCAAAGAAATCCCCAGTGTTGTATTGATATTTGTATTTCCTCTGCCTACCTCTTGTCTTACCTAAGAACAAGTCTTATCATATTCCATGAGCACTGTTACTGTTTCTCTGGAGGCTGTTGCTCTCTGCTCTTGTCTCCCTTACAGCCTTGGATCTGTCAGTCTTTTCTTTCTTTTGCCATACTTGCTTCTGTATGCATCAACAGATAGTCACTAATTAAAAACGTAATCATAGGCAAATTTTTGCTGTCACTACTGCTCCTGTGGCTCTTCTATGTTAGAGCTGTATGCTCTACTGAAGACTTCATTTATATTACAGAACAAAGCTGCCATATAGCTTAGAGTGAATTGAACTTTACTAACTTATGTGTAAAGTTGTCTTTACATACATACATACATGCATACATACATATTATATATATGATTACAATTTGCAGACACCAATAAATAGGACTGACAGGTTGCAAACACACACACACACACACTCACACTCACACACAGTAATTTAAGCACATAGGTATAATTGATGATGGATACATGTATTTCAGAAGTCATAAGGTTGAGAAGTTAATGGGAAATGGTATCCTGAGGTCATCTCAATGGCTTTCTCACTTTCCAGGGTAGCAGGTCATGGTCACAGCAGAGAGTTTAATACTAACTAAAAATATATATAACTTAAACTGCATTCCTTGAACATATAAAGCATCATTTATACCATTTTCCTTGTTACACAGTTATCAGCTTATTTTGTAGAAACAGAATTATTTTATGAGGTTCACAGGTGAATGTTTCCAACCCCTATTTAGAGGTATTTGCTTTAATATATATTTCCATGTTTACTGAAGAAAAACAAAAAACAAAAGCATGTCAATCCAGGCAGTAGTGATGAATGCCTTTAATCCTAGCACTTAGGAGGCAGAGACTCAGATCTCTAAGTTCAAGGCCAGCCTAGTCTACATAGTGAGTTCTAGAACAGCTAGGGATACACGATCTGAAGGAAGGAAGGAAGGAAGGAAGGAAGGAAGGAAGGAAGGAAGGAAGGAAGGAAGGA
>NC_034591.1:56450134-56457176 GCF_900095145.1 Mus pahari
GACAAAGAAGCTACCCCTGAACTGCTACTTCCCATATTCCAAGCTCTTAGTGACATAATAAAGGCAGGCTCTTCTGCCCAATCTAGCCCCAAAAGATCAATGTCAAAGTCATGCGCTATATCACACTATATCACCAACTAGCAAGACTGTTCCCCAATTCACAAACAAAGCTGCCTATACTAGTTTGAATGAGGACATCACTACCTCAGAGGCATATTAGAAGCCTGACCATATGATGTATGCAGTAGGTGCACTATAAATACAGCCCCCTTTCTGGCACTTTAGAATAGCAGTGGGATTAGGTAATTGGCTCAAGAAGGACAAGGTAAGGACTAGACAGTAGTGAACCCACTGTCTGTCACTGTGTTAGATTTCGATAATTATTTTCTTTGCCAGTAGTCAACTGGGGAATCAAGAAAGATGGAAAGCAGTCCATAATTCCCAAGAAAATCAAGTACAATGGGTTTTGGTAGGCAGAGCACTGACCAACAAGTCAGCTGTGATTGTAAATTCTCTCTCGAGAGAGACTTAAAAATAAAGCAGGAATTCAGACATTGCAGCTTGTACATGTGGTGACATTTAAATGTCAGACGTGTCAGAGCTGACCTAGTGACAAGTGTCTATGCAAGCATGTCTTTCAACAATCACACCACCAAACTCATCCATTCTCTCACTGTGAGCTCACTGGGTACCTATACAGTACAGGCACTTGTTCTCAGGGTCGGAGAGCCAAGAATACAAAATTAACAAAATCCCCAGCAAAACGGAGGTTATGATCTAGCAGTGGAGACATACAAATGAATGAAGGGACAGATGTTTGTTTAAACATGACAGGAAGGTGGGTAGACTAGAGAAGGAGCTGAGTCAAAGGTTGGCATGACTTTGGTGGGGTTAGTTATTTTACCACGTACGAGCTTGAACTTAGCTTCCTTCAGTGACACAAACATAACGGTGCCTCTAAGTCGCTACTTATGGTTACTACCACTATAGGTTTGGTGTCTCAGAGCCACTCGAGGCATAATTGGGGGCACAATGTTTTTGCACTATACCATTCAAGGAGGAATGACTACAGTGACTCTCCTTATGTACCTCATGGCTTTAACACAAAGTTGTGGACACTATCTCATTAAGGGAGAAATAAGAAGCCAGTTGCATCTGATGCATACAATCCAGATGTGAAATGCAGGCTTAAAGACGATGAAACATTAGCAGGTGTTACCCAGAGCCTGGAGGTCTCAAAGCCTAGATTCAAAGCCAGGTCATTCCATTCACTGGCCTCGACAGCACCCTCCTCCTCTTAATTGAAGATATCAAGGCACGCTTTTCCATTTCCTTATGTTTTAAAATAATTTCCATCCTGGTCCAAGAGGCAGGAGCAACAACAGTAAGTTGTTTCTATAAGATAAGAGATAGGCTCGGTGGGTAATGTGATTTCGGTACAATCGTGAGGATTTGAACTGTGCTCTCCAGAACCCACATGAAAGCCAGGTGTGGTGCTACATGTCTCTCCCCAGAACTTCCCAGGAGACGAGCTGACCCTGGGATCCCACTGGTCAGCCAGTATAGACAACATGGCAAGCATCAGCTCAATAGGAGACTAACTCAAAATTATGGTGGATTCTAAAGGAGCAATAGAGGAAGTGTTGACCTATGGCCTCTACACATGCAATTGTGCCCAAGCACACACATGAATTCCTCCCCCACATACGCACACAGAAACAACTTCAGAGGCAGGTAACAGTTTTCAGTAACAGCAGATCCGAATAATATGACAAAACTGAGTGTTTCAGAGCAACAAGAGTATTGTTTCTTATTTTACTTAACATCCATGTATATAATGTCTTTGAATCGAATCCACCCCGATTCCTTCCCTTTCAATCCTCTTCTATCTCTCCAATACTCCCAATTTCTTAACACACGCACATGCACACACACACACACATACACACACACACAGACACACACACACGCACATGCACACACACACACACACACACCCTCTGAGTCCACTTAGCACTGAGTGTAAGGGTATGGGTATAGGACCATCTACAGGAGCCTGGCGAGCCTCTCCAAGACCACATCTCTGAAGAAAATGAACTCTTTCTCTCTCTCTCTCCCAGGCAGCCATCACTTGCCAACAGCTGCCAAAGGGACTCATGATCCCCGCTTCCCTCATAGCAGCAGCACTATCCGCTTCCTAAGACCACAGGGCTTCACGAGCTCCTCCCCTCATCCATGCTGGGAGTTTGGTTGGCTTGATCTTGTACAAGTCATGTTCATGGGGTCCCAGCCACTGTGACTTCACTGAGTCACAGTGATTTTGATACTATTTGTCCAACAAATACCATTTTGCTAAGGATACCATTTTGCTTCCTCTGTCCCTTACAATCTTTCCTCTCCCTCTACAGTGCTCTCTGAGCTTTGGTTGGAAAGGATGAGATATAGATGTCCCCTTTAGAGCCGAGAACCCCACAGTCTTTTATTCTCTGCACGTTGACTGGTTGGGGATCTCTGTGTTAATCACCATCTAAGTGGAACCCATGCCTAGGGCCATTAACTGGGGGAAAATGGTGACTGGCTATGTCATAGGTCCTAGCATTATTATTTTGCTAAATGACATAGTTACAAACTGTCCCCCTAAGTTTTTATCTTCATATCTATACATCAGTACATCTCTCAAACTCCATCATAGAAGTTTATTTTTGCAGTTGATGGAGTTAAAACAGAAACTCACCTTTTACTACTGCTCTGGGCCAGTGGCATGAAGAAACTGATAAAAGGGAGGAAAGCAACTCTACACACTCCTGCATTGTCTGGGTGACTTGCAGGCACACACTGAGTTAGAGACAAGTTATCTTTATCATTAAGGAAAATGGTTACATAGTATCAAACACTAACAGAACTGCTTCACTAAACACAAAGCCACATACAAATGCGAACATAGCCTCAAACTAAAGTTGTCACTGCAGATGACAGTTACTCAGAGGCTCAAACTCACATGCACACCCACAGGCACATGCACATGCGCACACAATGTGGTTAACATCAACGCTCGGTGCCTGAGAACTGCCTCTGATGACCATCCTGCAGGGCGGTTGCTATGGATCAGATACAAGCAGGAGCCCTAGGAAAACTGCACAGCATCATGGGGTCATCAATCAGGTGATTTTCCACTGAAGACTGAGATCCCATGAGATGCTGAAGGGCCAACAATGGGTCCCATAGTTCTCCCCCCCGCCTCAAAGCAGCAGCAGCTTTGAGCTTCTTAAGGCGGGTGAATATAGCAAAGGAATTTAGTGCTTTATATAAACAAGGTCATTTATGCAAACAGCATCCCCTTTTATGTTTGCATGTGATTTTACTGCTCTCTAGAATATGATTTGGAAGGGAAATGGACTGTGCAAATGGACAGTGGGATTAACAATCCAGGTCATCTAGGTGTCTAACCCCTAATGATCCCCGAACTTCACAGCCTACTTATCCTGTAACGACCTCTCCTGTGTGATATGGGCTGATCAGTAGTATATATGGGGAGCTATTCTGTACAAATAACAATTGTAGCACTCATCAGGACGACTGTGACAGTAGTAGTGTTTAACAGCTACTCCGAATGAACCACCCCTGCGCTATTCACAGGTGATCTCCCTGAATTCTCTAGCCTTCATCCACCAGACACACAAAGGGCAATGTCACTTCCCTTCTTGGGAGGCTCCACTTCCTTTTTCCATACATACCCATTGCCAAAGGTCATCTTTCTGTAATCCATGGTTGCTTCTGGCTCTGCACCCTGAGTCATCCTGGTTCATTAGACCCTCAGTATCCTGAGAGAGGAACGGCCTCTGATAGATAGCAAGCAGCCTTGGTGGCCCCTGCCTGAATCAGCTTCAGACTGGCACCCAAACAAATTCTGAAAGCTGGCTTTGCCTCCCGGACACTCCTGCCATACAAGCACATGACTCGGTCTAACAGCCTGCACCCACTGCAGCAGAGCTGCCTGCCATCTGTGTGTGGATCATCAGCCTGCCATGCTGGACACCCCAATCTTTGTGTGTAGATCCCGGATCAGATCGCATGCAGATTAGGCTTGCTTTGCTCCTGGGATAGTGTGGGTGCCTCAGGGGGGAACACCTGCCGGACCTGAATACACAGCTAGAAGGACGGTTCCCAGCAGCACTTGCTGGGCCCTGAGTCTACCATTCTTCCTACTGGTAGCATACAGGAGTAGAAACAGAGCAGGAACATTCTTCTTCTTGAGATGAAAGCGGCAGGGCTGGGTTCAGGGTCACTGTCTCTGCGTGCGTGCGTGCGTGCGTGAATGAGTGCATATTATGCACATTTGGAGGCCAGACTCAAACCTCATGTATCATTCCTCAGAAGCCATTCATCTTGGTTTCCGAGCCTCAGGTCTTGCACTGAGACCAAGGACCCAGTGATTAGGAGAGACTGCCAGGCCAGCAATCAGAAGGAATCTACCTGTTTCTAACCCTCCCACCCCTTGCTAAGATGGCAAGCTTATCTACCACACCCATAAACTCAGATCCTCCTGCTTGTAAGGCCAGCCTTCTACCAACCGAGATATCACCCCAGACCTCTCATCGTATATTTTAATCACCAGAAAGATAAAAGTTTCCTTCACCTATGTCGGGTGGTGGCTGCCCTTTCAGGCTTCTTCCAAGTCTATTCCAAGGATATTCTCAAAGCCATCCCTGTGGACAGATGTCACAGTACCCCATGTCTGAAGTGACGAGGCTTCTGACACTCCCCAAAAGGCACATTCTATGAGACCGGTTCCATAATGGGAGACCTTGATTTGGCACATATGGTTGGTCCCACCCGTGACCTAGTAAAAAGACAAAGATCACACCCAGAAAGAAGGGAAATGGAGACATCACAGCCCCACCCAGGGGGAGGTCACAGAGACTCCTCCTAAATAGTAGACCTTGTTAAATAACAATGCCTGACAAAATACCTAACTCTCTTACTCAGGTTAATGGTCTGAAATTACAAGTAGGAATGGCTAGGGAAGAGGGAGAGCACGGGCATTTGTTAACTGACTGTCATTTCATGATTTTCACATACAGGCAGTCACCACTGCTTCAAAAAAAGAAGCCAAGACTCAGAGAAGCCAGGCAGGTCTTGGGTTTTCATCCAGTTCTTTTGGCACCGAGATCCGTGTATCGGAGTTTCCCAGCCAATCTCATGTCGCAGAGCCTCCCAAATGCAGTGCACCCGCCTCCCCAATAAGACTGCATTTGTCGAATTATAAGGAACAATGGAGACAGCTGAGAATGAAGGTCGGGTGTCACATGGCTTATGCCTCTCCACCAAATCTTACACATTAGGAAAGAACAAAGGAAGGAAAACAGCAGCCATTAGCCACCCCACAGAAGCAAGGTGGCATACGCACGCCTAAAATTAGAGAAGATATATCTGGTAAGAGAGGTCTGAAGTCTGACAGCTCCGTTCCCTTCCCACTCAACCTACACACGCTCAGTCACCTAACCACCTACCTCCTCTCTTGCTGCCGCACATAGCTACCCACCTTGCTGCCTACTCTCTCCGAAACTGCATCCCCCCTCCACCCGAGACAGCCGAAATCGTCATTCTTAATGAGCACCCGTTAGTCTGTGTGACCAAGGTGGTGTCTATCTAGCTAGACAAACACAGCTCACAAGTTGGTTGTGCTGTTCATTTTCGAGCGATGCCTTGAGTGCCACAGTCTGGAGGAGAAACCATATAAATGTTTGCTCTCAGACTCATGGAAGTAAGGGTACAAATATCAAGGTGTCAACACGGGAGAAGGCCGTTCTGAAGAGGAATCATCTGTGCTTCTCTCCAAGCTTCTGCCAGCAGTTTACGGGCCTCATTATTTTGGGGTTGTAGCTGCATCAGACCAGCTTCTGCCTCCAGTGTCAAACAGTCACACGTGTGTGTGTGTGTGTGTGTGTGTGTGTGTGTGTGTGTGTGTGTGTGTTCTTATAGGATTACTGTGTAGCCTCCTGTAGTATGAACCTATTCTAACAGATTACTATCTAGTATCACACAATTTCCAAATTAGGTCCTGATTAAGGAGTTCCGGCCACTAGAACATCAGTGTGCCTTGCAGGAGAACATAGGTGAATGCACTAATTGCTACAATTTGCCAGGCGCAAAAGGTAGTCTACCTGACTGGTCCCAATCTCAGTATGTAGTTTTTGAGCAGCTCTCTACCCTGACAGTGCACAGTCTGAAGAGATGATTTGGCTACTTTATTCCAGGCACGAAGAACTCTCATGAGGCAGATCTGACCTGGGAGTGTCATGACCTTAAAAGAACAAAGTAAAAATTACAGAGTTCATTATTGTATCAGTTACTTTCTGCTCCTGTGATTAAAAAAAAAACAAAAACAAAAACAACAAAAACACCTGTTATGACCAAAAGGAAACTGAGAGTGAAAAGGATTTATTTTAGGCTTACAGTCCCAGAGGAAGAGTCCACAGCAGCAGTGGGGGCATAGCAGCTGGTGACCAGAGCAGAAAGCTAAGAGGCCACACTGTACACAGGGAGTGATCAGAGAAAGTGAACTAGACATGGAGAGGCTGTAAACTCTCAAAGCCTGTCCTCACTGACAGACTTCCTCCAGCCAGCCTCCATGTCAGAAAAGTTCCAGAACCTCCCCCACCAACTGGAGACTGGGTATTCAAAAACACAAGCTTATATAGAACATTTCTCATTTAAACTGAAGGCATTCTACCATTATCCCTAATAGGCTCATGAACATAACATAAAGCAACATGCATTTAGTCCAACTTAAAAGTATCCGTGGTCTTTAACAGTCTCAATATTGTTTAAAGGAAAGGAGGCCAAAGGGATACAGATTGGAAAGGAAGAAGCCAAAGTATCACTATTTGCAGATGATGTGATAGTGTACTGAAGTGACCCCCAAAATTCCATCTAAGATCACCTAAACCTGGTAAACAACTTCAGCAAAGTGGCTGGATATAAAATTAACTCAAACAAATGAGAAGCCTTCCTCTACTCGAAGGATAAACAGGCTGAGAAA
>NC_034591.1:56457386-56481037 GCF_900095145.1 Mus pahari
TTAATATAGTCAAAATGGCTATCTTGCCAAAAGCAATCTACAAGTTCAATGCAATCCCCATCAAAATTCCAAATCAATTCTTCATAGAGTTGGAAAGAGCAATTTCCAAATTCATCTGGAATAACAAAGAACCCAGGATAGCAAAAACTATTCTCAACAATAAAAGAACTTCTGGGGGAATAACCATCCCTGACCTCAAGCTGTACTACAGAGCAGTTGTAATAAAGAACTGCATGGTACTGGTCCAGAGAAAGGTGGGAAGATCAATAGAAATGAAAACTCAGAGATGAACCCACACACCTATAGTCACTTGACAAAGGACCTAAAACCGTCTGGTGGAAAAAAGACAGTGTTTTCGACAAATGATGCTGGTTCAACTTGTAGAAACCCAAGTCTCTTTTGAAACTAAAGGCAATCTCTTAACTTTAACTCTGCTGTTGTGCTAGCTGGCTAGTCTTATGTCAACTGAACGCAAGGTAGAATCATCTGTAAGGAGGAAACCTCAATTGAGAAACTGCTTCCAAAAGATGGGTCTGTGCGCAAGCCTGTAGGGCACTTCCTTAATTAGTGATTGATGGGAGAGGGACCAGCCATAGTGAGTAGTGCCATCTCTTGGCTGGTAGTCCTAGGTTCTATAAGAAAGCACACTGAGCAAGCCATGGGGAGCAATCTAACAAGCAGTATCGCTCCATGGCCTCTGCATCAGCTCCTGTCTCCAGGTTCCTATCCTATTTGGGTTCCTGTCCTGACTTCCTTCAGTGGTAAACAGCAATACGGAAGTGTAAGCCAAATAAACCCTTTCCTCCCAAACTAGTTTTTAGGTCATGGTATTTCATTATAGAAAGTCTAACTAGAAATTATACACTCCCAACATACAAAAGTACAAAATATGCACTTCCATTACAAAAAGAAAAGGAAACAGAAAAAGGAATAATGAATACCAAAGCAAAACCAAACCCAGAATGGCAAATACCAAATCCTGTAGTTCCACAATCAGTACCAGGGGCTTCATTATCAAAGAACTTAAATAACTCTGCACCTTCAGCGTTCTTGCCTACAACATACCCCTTGAGCTGGTTATACTAGTGTGTGTAGTGTCTACTTGGCATACGTCTGGCATTTCCAACATCTTAGGATCTTCATGTAATGGCGTCACACACCTCCTTGCAGGGACTCCAGCCCTGCCACGTACTACCTGGCCTCCCTGGAACCCCAGAGAAAGAATCCATGACCCCCTCATTCTTGCATCTTTCATGCCTCAAAAGCAAGTGTTTCGTGGAAGACAGCACCAAGTTTTAAATTCTTCCACATTCCTCAAAAACAAACAAACAAACAAACAAAAACAGGGTAAAGTTCTTGTTAGCAACAGCTCTACTCCTCCTGTTTTAGGTACATATTTGTGGCTGTACTAAGATATCATAGCCAATGGCAACTTAAGGTAGAGTTATTTTGCCTTATGCTTCCAGGTGGCTAGAGAGTCACAAGAGGAAGGAAAGCAATGGCAGCAGGATCAAGACCACATTGCGACCCTACTCACAGAAGCTGAGAGTGAACTGTAAGTACAGCGAGGCTATAAACTCTCAACGCCTGCCTCAAGTAGTTTACTTTCTCCAGCAAAAGTACACCACCAATACCTCCCCCAAACAGTGCCACCACCTGGAGACTGGGTGTTCAAGTGTACAAGACTATGGGGAACTTCAAATTGTAACACCCAATCACAATTGAGAAGCCCTAATTTAAAAAAAAAATCAATAAATAATATTTGAGATGTACAAAGACAAAAACAAAAAAGTAGTGAACTAATGTTCCAAGTGCCATTGGTTCACGAACCTAAATCAGTCCATCTGGAATCCATTTCCTCCCCACCCACACTGTCTATTTATGCATGCTCAGCCCCTCCTGCTCAAGGCTGATGTTTAAGTCTACAGATGGCTATACACAAGTCCCTTTCAAATATACACTTAGATGTGCACTAGTGCATTGAGGGACCATGAGAGGCAGCCTGTTTTTTTGGTTGAGCTAGATTTAAACCTTGAAGACCCAGCATGTGCTCCTGCAAGGGAAGGGAGGTGTTTGCCTGCAGGGAGGTGTTTGCCTGCCACGCTCCTAGACACCGGGCTCCTGACACGGAGACCTCAGCTCTCCATAATTCTTTGGCCGTCAATCACATAGAGCAATGACTCAAACCCCTGGTATTCTGTCTGGACTCCACCCACACAGTTACCTGGCAACAGCCAGTTAAGCTCCTCCCCACAGTTACCTGGCAATACTCAGGTAGACCTGGCCCACTATAAAGGGGGTTGCTTGCCCCCTGCTCCCTCTCTTACTCTTTCCCCCCTCTCTTGCCTTCTTGCTCCCCTCTCTCCACATCCCTTCCTCCCTCTCTCCACATGGTCCCATGACCAGCCTCTACTTCTCTACCATCTCCCTCTCTCTGCCTTTCTCTGCCTCTACTACCTTCTTAGCTCCCCTTCCCTAACCTCAAGCCCGCCCTAAGAAAGTGGGGTATGGTTTCACTCATCACAACTCTCCACCATGACATGCTTTAAAACCATGGACTGCCTCTTCTCATGGGGACCTGCTGTGCTGGAACAATGGAGCAGGTCTTCCTCTAAAGAGCCCCACCTAATCTCACACAGGAGGCCGGTTTTTTTTTTTGTTTGTTTGTTTGTTTGTTTTGTGTGTGTGTGTGTGTGTGTGTGTGTGTGTGTGTTCTCAGCCACAGTCTCCACCAAGCCAAGTAACCTACCAGAACAAGCCAAAGGCTCTCATCTCCCGAGGGACCCGGCCAGAGCGCTCTCCCCCTGCCCCTTTCCATCGGCCCCTGGGCTAGAGTCAGCCCACGGGGCCCCCCACTCTGTTCTCAGCTCTTCAACAGTATCCCCAAGACCCTGAGAACCCATCATCTAGTCCCCCACAAACCCCTTTGCCCGCCCTCCCCACCCCTGTGCAGCCTGAGGACCCATGAGTCCAGCAGTTCCCTGGGGACCCATGAATTAAACTCCCTGGGGACCTCAGACTGTGCCTCCAACCCCACCCTCCAGCAGGGTCCTGCAGCTTGCTGTGTGGGGCCCTAGCAGTCAAGACTTCCTGCATCTGGCATCCTGCCTTGCCCAGTGGCCTGAGCCCTGGGCCGGACACAGGCCACCACTTTTAACCCACTGTGTTCCCTATGGATTGCTACTAGAACAGAGCTAAAATCTTCTGGAGACCGACATGGGGCTGAGTATCTCTGCATACCACCACCACCATAATAGAATACTGTCTACTACAGTTCTCACTGAACAATGAAGTCATTAAGTAGTGACAGTTGTCTACCTTACATTCCAAACCTTCTGAAGTTCCCTGGTGCTGGATTCTCAGACCACATACAATGAGAGACGAAATGAATGCAGAAAGGTGCATCCACATAAACTTCCCTTGTCATGGCAAGATGGCTGACTTGCCGCGAAGGCTCACAAACCTGAGTCTGATCCAAAAACCACACGGTGGAAGTTATGATAGGACTGACTCCCACAAGTTTCTGTCTGACCTCATGACAGCATGCTATGTTGCACAGTCTCCCCAAAATTAATTAATGCAATTTTAAAAAAATGTTTAATATCACCAAACTAGAGTAGAATTTTACTTCAGGTTTTTCTCCCATCACACTGGAAAACAGAGAGGTTTCTAACCCAGTTTCATTGCATCTCCATCCCGTTTTTTCCTTAACCCATGAAGAAAAGAAATCGAGAAAGACAGGACAGGAAGGTTATTGATTTGGGAAATCTGACTACTTGAGACTAAATTTAATCCCATTAAATCACTGGCACAGATGTCCTATAGTACTAGATGCTGCCACCAGATGTTTCATTAGCATACATAGAAAAACTAATCATTACCCAAATATAAAAGCTTAAATAGATGTCAGATGCAAGTTAGGTGTGTCCTGTAGAGACGTAGATTGGGTGTGCCTCTGAGAGCCTCCTCAGCTAAGGATGCTTAAGAAAGGAAAGTTTCAGCCTATTTTAAGGCAAGTTGCTTGGGAGAAGTCTGTGGTCTTTGCTCTATGACCTGAGTTAAATTCAGCTGGGTGGCCATGAGCTACCATACCATAAAAGTGAAATGGTTAGGTCCCTACTTACTTACCTTAGGGACCACCCGCCTCCCCCATGGTAAAATGGTTCAGCCAGCCAAGGAAGTAGGAAGGAGCTTTGAGATTTCTTTTAGCTCTCTCTCTCTCTCTCTCTCTCTCTCTCTCTCTCTCTCTCTCTCTCTCTCTCTCTCGGTTTGGAAGAGCTTTATGAAAGAAGTTCTGGGTAAGAGATAGGAACTTTCTCTTTGGGCTTACAGGAACATCCGAGAAGCAGCTGTCAGGACACCGGTAAAACGGTATTCTAGGAACGAGAGTTGGGTTTGGAGGAGCTAGCGTAGCTCAGTAGAATGACACAGATAGAAAGAGACTTCTAAAGAGCTAGCAGTTTAGTGGAAGAATCAGGCTTGTAAATAGGTATTTTGCATACAGTTAAGAAAATAAAATTACTTTGCTGAGCTAGCAGATTTTTTTTTTACTTCAGTTTACACCTCCCGTGTTTATTGGTATAAATATTAGTCAAATTTAAACAGTTAAATATTACAACCAGAAATCAAAAGGGGGGGGTTCACATCAAGTTATTCAGTGCTAAGACTCTGGGGCAAACTCTACCATGACAGTACTCAGTGGGATGCAGTCACCAGGTTACATGCCATACTCTCCAGAAGCAGCTAGAAGCATCCATCATCTACACACAGCATCAGGAGGCTCTGCCCTTCTAGTACATCCTGGGTTTCATTTATTTGCTGAGACAAGGTCACAGGTAGCCCAGGCTGGTCCTTCTACTGACTATACCATCCATCAAGGACAGTCTTGAACTTCTGATTCTTTGGCCCCCATCTATAAAGTGCTGAGAGTACATGCTTGCACCACCATGCCTAAATTTAAGCATTGCTACGCGGAGGATCCACTAAGAGCTTAGTGCATGCCAGGCAAACATTACACCAGCTAACCTATATCCACAGTCCCAGGTTTGGTTTTAAATAGAAGTCCCAATGTCCATGTAAATCAGGGTGACCTCTCAGTGTCCCTGACACAGCTCTCACTCACCCTCTGGGCTACAGTAGCACTAATATCCACAGCCATATTCACCTTTAAGCTTGCTGTGGTTTAGACGGCACTGCACGTGGTCATGCTTTGTGAGTCCGCTGATCTTTATAGCATGCTCCCTGTTTTGGCTGAGAATCATGGAGACCTACCCAAGCCCATCTGTCCTCCCCACCCTTCCCATTCCTCCTGACAATAAACTCCTTTGGTTGATGTGCTCACACACCATGACTCTTGTCTTGCTCTGAAGCGCTTACTCCTGCCTCTGAGCACAGTGAGAAGAGAATGCAGTTGGTACAGAATTGAGCTAGCTGGTCTTTGCAAATTCGTGGGTTCTTTTTCCCCATCCTTTATCCCTGCAGTTTCACTCCCTATCACTAGGGGTGTGTGTGTGTGTGTGTGTGTGTGTGTGTGTGTGTGTGTGTGNGNGNGAGAGAGAGAGAGAGAGAGAGAGAGAGAGAGAGAGAGAGCGCTTGAATCTCAGCCATTCCTCACAGTTTCCATCCCAGCCCCTTCAATGTCTCTCCCAACTGTTCCTCCCTCAGCTCACCAACAGTCTGTGTAAACTGGGAGACAGTCCTTTCTCCCAATTTTCCCAATTCTAGCAGCTCCAAACGATAACCAGGGTTCTAGCCTATCTGCTCAGCTCAGCTTCTCTGGCTCAACTGACTCCTAACAATACCTTCTGCCACAACAGCCTTTTTCTCTCTACTCGTGCAATTCTGTACCAACTGCATGCTCTTCTCACTCAGCTAGCCCAGTTCACTTTCTTAGCCTCAGCTGGTTTTCTCTCCTCTGCTGTTCCCAGAAATCCAAGAGGTAACCAACATTGAAGGTCATAGGGTCAAGCAGTTTTGACAGCTAGGAATTCTTAAAGGGCCAACTGACTAGCAACTGGAGATCCTATAAAGGGCCAGGCACACAAGATACATCAGACTACATCTGACTTTGTTCATGTTCTTCTATCGAAAACAGTCTCCTCCCTCAACTCGTGTAAAATGAGCATTATTTCCAGGTCTGTGAGGCAGCCTCTGTCCACATCCAGTCCCACGGATTTCCCTTTTAGCTTCACATGACCTTTGCTTGGCTAGAACAGAAAGAAATGGAAAAGGTCTCTCTTTGGAGATGTTTTCCTCCCCCCACAACTCTCCCCCTCCAAAAAAATCCTCCCAAAAAACAAAATATCAACCACTCTGCTCTACTTGGTAAGAAGTTAGCTGGTGGTACCTGGCTACAAACACATCAACAGGTCTTCATTCTTCAAAGGTGGCACACGGAGGGAAGCATAAATTTAATACATAGTCTATACGTGCATGCTTTTACACCACAATTTCATTCACTTCTAAGGAAGTTGCAAGTATAGCATCTTCCTTGTCCGAACTCTTGCTGGAAGTAGGCACCCATCACCTTTCTCCAGCATCCTTGAGAGAGAGCTATCTACATCACACCTAGACACATCTTTTGAGGTGGCTTCTACTGGTACCTAGGTACCTTTCTGGAAAATGCTGTGCTACAGCAGCTTTTAGTTAGGCTGTGTACTACCTGCATCAGAGAATTTAATATGCTTCTTAAAACCACTTGTTTAAAATTTCATCTCCAGGCACAGCTGAGCCAACCCTTGGAGCAGGGAGGGAAACTGTAAATGAAATTTCTCACAAGTGCCCCCAGGAGAACCTTGTGACCATTGGAGGGTCATGACCACGGTCTAGAGCTAGAGTTGGGTTCCATCTTCTTTATGGGTGGAAATTTCCTTCAAAGCAGCTCTTCAAATAATAGGAAGTCTTCCTCTACACATTCCCTCGAATTTTTTCTTTACCACAGAGTTCCATACGCCAAACCAACTTCGTCACTCCCCTCCCATATTACTTTCAATGTTGTTCCTAAAACATTGCTTTCAAGATAGCCCATGCACCACAGTATGAAGTGGGTGGAGCGGCGGAAGCTACTGAACGCCTTTATCACGTACTGCCAGTGATATGGTGACTGTCCATTTACCCTCCTGCCAAGTGATCAGGAGACACCATCTCAGCCTAACCCAGCCACTAGAGCTGGTCATTTTTTAGCCTCCTCTAACTAAAGAGGCTCACGGGGGCTGACCACCTCCTTGGGGCTGTTTTCATTAGGATGGCTTTGCTTTCATGTCTCATGTATAGATTGGCAGTGTATTCTTTTTACGTCTGGTTTGTTCCTGTCCTGTCTCTGATTTTAATTCCTGCCTATGCCTTGCATCAAATTCTCCACTTCACAGGGATTCTAGGACACAGAATTTTCCAAGCTCTACCCTAGAGCTTCTGCTGACATCATTACTCGCTCTGTGTTTGTCCTGGCGTAGAGATAATGGTGGCCAAACAACGATGGCTGGAGACGCTCAGTGTGGAAATGTTTAGTATGGAGCTGGGTCTGATGGCATACCTGTAACTGCGACACTAGGGCAGCAGAGGGAAAAGGATCTCAGCTATACAAAGGTCGGCCCACCCTACCTAGTGGCATGCTGAGAAAATGAAGTGCCTGCATTAATTCATGTATTTGCCAAGAGAAGTAACAAGCAGCTGTCCCCAAAATGAGTGCCCAGAATAGGACCAGGGGGAGAAATTTGGAGAGGGGCAGGACTGGATAATGAGCCACTCCACCCGTTGATAGAACGATCTACACAGCACATACACACAGCAAAGCTAGATAGCTTCATTTCTTCCACTTCATTCTATCTGATATCCCACGACCAGTGTTTATACAATTATCTAACACCTTAGTGTTAATTCATTATTTATAGCATTTGAGTCCAAACAGCCGAGCTTCTCACAGATTTGGTTAATTTAATCAAACCCCATGCAATTATAATTTAATTAAAACTACATATGCATAAAGTTTGAAATGCTGATATTTAAACCAATTGAATTCACAACAAGATTAGAAGAAATGCAAACGATTAATTACAGATCCAAATTAGAGACAAAATTGAAAGCAATGTAATCCTACTCTCTTTTTCTGTCTATAAAGAAACCTCAGCCCCAAGGTAGTGAAACCTCAGTGTCACACGGCGCGTGGAAACACGGAGATGAACCCTCAGTGTCACACAGCGCGTGGAAACACGGAGATGTGAAGCCAAGTTTCTCTACTTCAAATCCACAGCCTATTCATCTGGGCCATTCCAGGACCTTTTGCTGTTCCCTATATCCATTAAACAAAGACCTCTCACCAAAAAACAACAAAGCTTTTCTAAACAATTACATGTGGGTGCAGTGATCAAAGCTGCTATCTTGAGGGGGAAAGGTGTTGATTTTGAGACAGGGTTGTCTTAGCAGCCGGAGGACAATGTCTTCCGGTGTCTTATTCTCCTACAAGCTTAGAGAGAAGTTCAGCTTCTTCCTCGTAACAGAAACACATTCCTTTATTGTCCCAATGTCTTACATTTTGCTCAAACTATTTTTATGCACAATAATGAAAATAAAAAATCCCTGTCAAGTACGATGTAAGTTATGACATCATTTCCTTAAATAGGAAGGAAGTCTTCTTTGTTTTTTTCTATTCTAACTTTCCTGTCACTCTATTTTTACATTAAGTTTTTAAAGGTAGACAAAAATTAAGCCTGCTTTCTCAGCATATAGTGTTCAGTCTCTCTGTAACTTATTTACAGCCACTCTTCAGTCTCATGGTTTCTTTTCTCTTTTCAGCACTGGGAATTAGACCTAAGGCTTTACATACTGTACACTAGGCAGATATTTTACTACTGAGCTACATCATCTGCCTTGAATTGTTTGGGATAAAGTCTTACTATGATGCAATTTACAAAAAAAAAAAATCTTTTTATTGGTTCTTTGTGAATTTCATGTCATGCACCCCAATCCCACTCATCCCCTCCCCCCTTATAGCTGCACTCCATTCTTGCAACCTCCCCACAACAAAGGAAAAATATCTCGTTGTCGAAGCTGTAGTGTGTCACAGTGAGTCCCACAGTGTACCCTTTTGTCTACACTTCTTTGCTTACAAATGTTTATTGCAATGACTCGTTGGACTGGTACAAGGCCTCTGGCTTCTGCTATTCTATCAATACTGGAACCTCACTGGGACTCCTCTTGGATATCCTGTTGCTGTTCTGTGTCATGGAGATCCTACAGATTTGGATCTGTAGCTCCAGCCCCTTCGTGAACTCCAACAATTAGTTGATTTGCCAATTCAAAATCCTGGATCTGGGCCTAAGAGTTATCTGAGCTGATCAGCCCTCCAGCTGCCACACTCTCACACCCTCATGCCCCAACAACCAGCTTACCAGAAACCCCTACAATCAGGGCAAGCCCTACCCTGCTGCCCAGGTGAGGTGAAGGGTCCACTCTCCTGAGTGCTGCAGCAGATGAGGGGCAGAGCCAGCTCTCCTGCTCTCATGACCCACAGGCTAGTTCTCTTGTCCACCCTAACAGTGGTGAGAGCAAATGGGAGTGGGAGGGATTGCTCCCTAGATGATGTCATCATATAGCCACTACACAGCAGACAAGAGACAGGGCCAGTTCTTCCATGCTTATAGCCCTCTGGCTGGCTCACTCATGCCCCAGCAACCACGGTCAGCTCTATTGCTATCCAGAATAACTGAGAAGAGAATACATCAATAAGGGATTGTCTGGATCAGGCAGGCCTGTAGGGATGGCTGTGGGGAATTGTCTTGATTACCTTAATTGAGGCTGGAAGACCCAGCCCAGTGTGGGTGGCACCATTCCCTAAGCAGGCTATCCTAAACAGTACAAATGTAGAAAGGGGGCTAAGTAAGCATGCATGTGTTCATTCTCTCTCCGCTCTTGATTGTGGGTATGAATATATGTTTGAGTTCCTGCCATGACACCCCTACACTGGTAGACTATAACTAGACATTATAAACTTAATAAACCTTTGCCCCTTAAAGCATATTCTGTCACAGTAACAGAAATAGGAAACTAGGAGACTCTGTGACCCAGGCTGTTCTCAGATTTGTCATCCTACATCCTTCTCCTCACTGTTGTGATTTTAGATATGTGCTTCCAAGCCTAGCTCCTGAAGAGAAATTTAAACTCTAAATAGGGGTACAAAGTGAGTTTTAATGAATAAAAACCACTCCTACTCACCTGGTTGTTGATTTATCAAATCATTTCTGGGACTGTGCTCCCCTGATCTCAGTGTGGGAAGAGGTTAACCTTATCCACATCCCACATGGTTGATTCCACCTTCACCACCCATACCCCCATCCCATGGCCACCATCCTTCTGAGAGACCACTCCCTCCATCTTCACACAGGCCTCCTGTCACTCCACACACCTCCATCCGTGACATTCCCTCATCTATGTGCACCCTCTCTCTGACACCCAAGAGACACAATACCCCCACAACCACTCTAATGGTAAGCATCAAATACACTAATATGGAACCTACCCAATGAAACCCTAAAGTCTTTAAAGGTGACAACCTGGACCCATGGGGACTTGGTACATAATCTTTAAACCTTAAAAGCAAGTGGCAAGTTCTGTGTCATGAGGATGGAGCCTTTCCAAATGTATCCTGGGATACTTGGGTGTACCGCTCCTCTCGTCTGTTTTCCTGGAAAGAATGAACGGGCGTCGTGGGACATACTCACTGCAAATCGGACTTGGCAGTTCTCCTCCCCCAGGTAGCAGAGGTCCCCTGAAACGTTGGTCTCCAGCCACAGGTGCTCCCCATTCACAGCATTCTCCTGTAAGGAAAAGACCCACCCACTTCAGTTTTCTCTTCAGCATCAAGGGAGGAACGTCAACTCTGGATTTTTTTTTTTTTTTTTTTTTTTAATGTGAGATACTTAGTGATTCTGCGGAGTTTAAATAGTCTTCACAGGATCTTCAAAGACTCTGATGGACTTGACCCTATGGAAATTCCAGGAAGGGGAATGGCGTTTGACAGCTTTGATTTATAACCGAGATAGCTATGTTTTCTAAAGGCCTTATCCACAGATGCATCATCACCTTGAAACATCTTCAACAATGAGGGAAAGACAACAACTCTGAGTGGATCCACTGCTTAAGTCTTGCTTATCCAGACCCCGCACCGATGATATGATGACCCAGGAAACTAAAATTAGATTAAAATTTGCCTCTGCTGAGTAAATTAGCTAAGACGGAAGATGATAGTACTAAAATACTCCAGGTAAGTCTGCCTGACAATGCATTTATATTTAGCTTTCCCCTCTGGAGCTCGAAGCACAATACATTTCTACTAATCCAAACAGATTGCTAATTCGGTAAGGCCTTCCACCCAATTAATTCTAAATTTTACAAACAGGGTAATTTGTCTGATTCCTAAAAATATACGCATCTGATGGTGTGTGGAGCCACTGTGAGCAAGAAACCCGTTTTATCCATAACTGTGCAGTGTACAGTGGAGAGGAGGGCAGTCTTTTGGTTTATAAATATGGCAAATAGAATTCCATGATTTTTCTTCTGATATGCCCCTTTAGAGAATATGAATTTATATACTATTTGTGTATTGTGGTTATCTGCAGAAAGGATAGGATATTGGTAAAAACACTGTAGTTGACTAACAATAAAGGAACATGAAACTAAGCCTTTTGGGTTTACTGGAAAAGCCCTGTTGTTTTCATCTTATACTGTATCAGAAATCAAGAATTAGCAGTTATCTTTTGATGGAAGATACTGTGGGATAAACTATACACCTGTTCCCAATTCGTATGTTAAAATCTAAACCACCGTGTAATGGTATTAAGACAGGGCCTTTGGGAAGTAATCAGGTCATGAAGGTGTAAATTTCATCATGAGATCAATGTCCTTATTGGAAGGAACCCAAAGGAATTTTCCCTCTCTTCACATGCATGCAGTAAGGAAAAGCCACCGAAGTTCACAGCAGGAAAACAGCTGCCTGCCAGACAAGAAGAGGGCCCTCACCAGGAATCCAGTGCACCGGCACCTTGGCCCTGGACCTTCTCAGCTCAAAATGATGGGAAATCAATGTCTGTGGCTTAAGCCACCCAGTCTGTGGTATTTTGTGATAATAGCCTGAGCAGAGAACAGAGGGTGACTTCGGTAAAGAGCTTTACAGAACAACCAAATAAGTTAGAAGTCCATCTTAGGACAACTCACTCCAGAAGCATCCACACAATGGCCCACAATGGTCAAGGCTTGGAAGAGAGAAGCAGAAATACAGACCAACGTTTCCAACAGGGAGAGGGGAAAATGAACGTTACTTGTTACGTTACTTATTTATTTTTACAATGAATATACATTTCTTCAGATTCAAATACAATACATTTTCCTTTCAGGGTAAAGAGTCTCGGGCAAAAAACTCCACAAGCCATGTTGTGACCTAGGTAGGATCTGGACGTTTCAAGAGCCAAGGGGAGTAAGTCTCAAATCAGCAGAAGTGAGATGTGACCATGTGGGAAAGGAGATCAGTTATATAGATGTCAAAGGCTGAGGGAGACCCCGAAATGAGGACATGCCATACCCAACCCCAAGTGCCTAAAACCACTCCTAAGCCAGGCATAGACTGGAGCACTTGTGTGATACACACAGTGTTGAGGCAGGACTCCTGATCAAGTGTTCAAAGCCAGCCTGAGATACACAAGGAGACCTTGACTCAGACTAGAAAACATGACTAAGTTTCCCAGAAAGGAAACAAAGCCATTGAGAATGAGGGTCACCCACTATACCAAAAAGTGACTTTTTGTCTTCTCCCCAGTAACATTCTCCTTCGGTGAATAATGTTTGATTTGTACACGGTCATGGGGAAAACAGAGATCTCCTCTTCTTGGGTAACACTAGCCAAAGAGAGGAAGACTAGGCATAAAGTTGAATCTTAAAAGATTTTAAGAAAAGGTAATACCATCAGAATAAGATACAAAGGTATCTCTTTAAAGACAGCCCAAAGAAATCTATGCTTACAATCTAAAACACTACAGAGGAATTACCATCCACCTTTAACTTCTACCCAGTTATACAAGAACAGTCCCTCTTCCATTTAACTTTTCTTGTCATTCAGCATTTATTCTTCAGTGCTGGCACCAGTCACAGGGATGCTATGATAACTCACCATGGCAAACTGACTAGAAAAGTCGAAAGCTAAACTTGACATAGCAACGGCAAACTCTAAAGGGAAGGACTTCAGAGGGAATATGGCAATTAGTCTGAGGAGTCCAATATAAAACTGTTACAGTGGAGCAAAAGTCAAGAACCTTGGGCTGTAATGAGCTGGGTGGGCCCATAATGACACCCTAGAAGGGCAGGTAAGGATCTGGGAGTCAGACTATTGCAAGCACCCCAGACCTCATTTATGCAGCCTGTGGTTCCTGGGTCCCAAACTCCTTTGCTAAATGGTATGCCACTTACAGGCTTTCAGAGACCTGCTGGTCAGTCCTGCCTCAGAGTCATCCACAGCAAGATTACTACTTTTAGTTAGCCTCCTTTGGATGGGAACTTCATTTAAAAGAGATGGACTGCCAGGCAGTGGTGGCACATGCCTTTAATCCCAGCACTTGGGAGGCAGAGGCAGGTGGATTTCTGAGTTCAAAGCCAGCCTGGTCTACAGAGTGAGTTCCAGGACAGCCAGAAGAGAAACCCTGTCTCGAAAAACTAAAGAGAGAGAGAGAGAGAGAGAGAGAGAGAGAGAGAGAGAGAGAGAGAGAGACTGACTTTTGGAAGGGAAAAGCAAGGGCCTTTACTGTATCCTTTCACCATCTAGTTTACTAGTTTTCAGCTTCAGCTATCCACTCAAAGACCTGGTAAAATTTAAAAAAAAAAAAAAAAAAACATGCGAGTGTCATTTCAGAGAGTCTGTGTAAGCAAATCTCAATGACACTTGTATATAATAATTCTTTAATGGTCTTGAGATGGCTCTAATGTGCTTTAGAGTTTATGACCCAAGAGACCTCACCCTACATCCTTGAGCTTTTTAGGTAATAGAATCTCCAGCATGTCTGTGAGCCAAAAACATGATACTGCATTTGTCACTGTCTAGTACAATCTGAAGCGAAGAAAATAAGTGTAAGGTAGAAAATGGCACGAAGCATCTCCATCAATTTTAAGGAAGACACAAAGCAATAAGCATATGCACGTGGATACAGAGTTCACCAGGAAAAGCCTGGAGGTGATGGGCAGAAAAGCAAACTGCACAGGCGTCTACAGAGAAGACGGAGTAAAACTATTCGCTGCTGACATTAGTACGTTTACCTTAGGGAACGGTTCCAAAAGAAATGGTTCTAATGAAAGAAAAAGCAAGTATTCACCTGACTTGGTTAATCTAAAACTCCTCAGTAGAAAACAACAATAACAACAACAAAAAATGGTCACAAGGAGAAAAACATAAGAGAACGTTATGAAACCAAGAAGTACAAGTATGGACATTGGTCATATACAAAGCCTCATGATATGGAGTTGCAGAAATATAAAGTAAAATTCAGAACTGACTTGCCTCAGAGTTATAGATACACAGGAAAGTAAGAGCGGAAGACAACTAAATTCATCAATCGCTGAGTTCTTGACACACATTCCCAGCTGCTCCATCTAGAGGGAGAGCTCAACAGAGGATTCTCGTATTTCGTCACTTCCTTTATGCGTCGTTATGATTTCCTGAGTCCAGTTCCAGGTGTTCTACCCTCACACACCAACAACTGTTTTCCATGTTCCCAATGACTGCACACGGCTGAATTCAATGGCCAATGGTCAATCGCCACATGCATCAGCAACTTCAACGCTGAAGACCACTCCTTCTTCTCGAGGCACTTTCTTCTACTCGGCTGGTTTTTCTGATGCCTCTGTGGTTACTTCTTCCTAGTCTGCTTTGTTGGCTCTTCCTATGCCCAAATTTTCAACGCTGAAGTGTTCTGAAGCTCAATGCTCGCATCTTTACTCTTTTCCATCCACATTCAGTTCATAGATTACTGCATCGAGTTCTCTTCACTGTAGCACTCATTGAGTAACTATTTACTCAATATGACCCTCTTCTTGGAGCCTCACGCATCTGCCCATAACATCTCTCCAAAATATCTAATAAACATCTCAAATCCTTATATTTGCAGGAACTGGGTTTTCTCCACTGATCTGTTCTTCCCTGGCTTCTCTCTCTCTCTCTCTCATTTACTGCTAATCTCGTTTAATCATAATTTCAAAAACGCATGCGTAGCCCGCTTACTACTCTCCACTTCCACTGTTGCCACCAGCTCCAGCTCAGAATATCTCAATATCCAACCACAACCGGTATTCCTACTTTGGTCTTCACTCCTGGTGTCTATTTTTCCAAATGGAGCATCTGCGGCGGTTGGGGTGAGCGTCTGGGATGTTCTGCGACTCGGTGGTTACCAGCTGCAGCCTATGAGGCTCCATTTGGAGACCTCTGCTGGGGAGAAGCTGAGGTTTGCTGCAGTAAAGAATTTCAAAGCTATCCAGCATGAAGCAGGATTGGGGTTGATTACAAGGAGACTTTTGACTGATTACTGCGTAGTAAAGGTTATCTAAACCAGTGACCCTCCGGGGGAGGATAAAACACACTCAGGTGTAGTTAGGCTAATCAAGAGAGGTTGGAGTTTAAGTATCTTAGCTAGAGCCATTAATATGACCTAATTGGTCTGCTCTGATTTGCTTTTGGGTTTCTGAAGCAGGATCTTATGTAGCTCCAGCTGGCCTTAAACCTGCTACACAGCTCAAGAATTCATTTAAGACTGTATCCCCTGCTTCAACATCCCAAGCACAGGGATCTCAGCCATGAGCCACCAAGTCTTGTATATGTACATGATTTTGGTGGCCCCTCAACTTAATCTCAAATAGTTGCTAAGGAACTTTATTCTACCCTTTCTCCACTTTCCAATAAATAACATTACAGAGCAAGTCCACAAGTCCCTTGCGTAGGATCCCAATTTAATAGGTTAAACCTGGGTTTGGTCACAGGTTTACAGAAGAGGATTCTTGTGAGATTTTATAGAAATCTGAAGATCTGCTACTGGGTAAAGAGAAAGGTCATACTCAAAGGTCATGTTCACTGAGGCCTTAAGTATGATTTACTCTGATGTTAGCACCTGATTTTGTAGCATCTTCATAGTAACAGAACATTGTCTCTATGTCAGCAACCTTCAGAGTGAACACTGGGATGAAATTCTTGATTCAGTTGGAGAGAGATGTCAGCCACATTCCTGGGCAAGAGGCTACTCTTTCTTGTCAAGTCTCCTTAATTTCCCCACTTCTACCTAGCTTCAAAATAGAAGTCTCATCTAGTGGCTGTTCTGCTTACCAGCCATCCATTCGGGTGCAAGCCTTTCCTTACCTACCCCATGGGTGGTGTTCTCTGTTCTTTTCCTATCTGTGGTCTCTCAATTCCCAATCTTGTTACCTCTTCTCCTACTATGCCTCCATCTGCTGGTTGACTTCCAGCTCCCCTGATCTCCTTGCAGAATGGAAGGTCTCAAGTCAAGTCCACTGAATTACAGCCTTTACTTATGACCTGCACACACCTGATGTGTGTCCCTCACCCCCTCAGGTCTTTGCTCAACTATTCCCATCAAAAATGTTCACTAAATATTTTTTTGTCTTTCTCCAATTTCTTTACCCATCTCTGGATTAATTTATATGGCTAATTTCTATTTGTAGTGTGATCATCAAATCAAGAGTTATTTCCTCAAAAAGTCCTCAATGCCTCATGATCGAAGTTAAGTTTTTCTGTTAGTTTCTGTCAAAAATTCATGTTTCTCTCCCATTATCTACCTTCCCTGGTACTTATTCACTATTGGCATAAATTTTTGATTGATTTTTTTATACTAGGTTCTAAGATCCATAAAAACATTAAATTTACAGCAACTAACTTACTGCTTGATAACCAGCAAATATCAATACATTTTTCAAAAATAAAAAAAACAAACTAAAAGTCACAGAATAAGTGAGTAAATACATATTTTGCCATGTCCAACCACTAGAGGCAGAAAGCAATAATTACTGTTATGTTACATCCTTAAGTCTGAAGTCATAAATTACAACACATGGAAGCTCACTATGCTTGAATCATGCAAGAAAATGAAAACATGCCTTTTTGCCTTCATTACATGCCCCTTCTCCCTCTTTTCTCCTTGCATATCTATCTTGTTTGCATGGTGACACTCCAGTAGTGTGAGTTTAACAGCTTTCAGTGAGTTATGCACGTCTGCCAGTGAATTCTCCAACCACAGTATAGTCTTAAGAGATTCCTGAATCACAACTAATGTCACAATTGAAAGTGGTCCTGAGGAGTCAACTCTGCATAAAGGATGCCTGGGCGGTATCGGTGTTAGAATGGACAAGACAGATCTATGACTTTGACTTGCTTGCTACAATTCTGACTCCTTTTCCAGCTGTGAAAAAAGGAGTCAGCTGTAATAATAGCCACGCGATTTAGAACCCTCTCACTTCCTTGAACCCCAGTTCGTTTATAAGTAAAATTATAAAAATAATTCTCCTCTCTCCTATCACTATATGTCAATAGTGTGCACATAAGGAGTTAATGGGATTTTTTTTCTCTTCTTCCATTTTTTTTTTTTTTAGAAAAGGTTTATTTATTTATGTATATGAGTTCACTGTAGCTGTCTTCAGATACACCAGAAGAGGGCACCAAATCCCATTACAGGTGGTTGTGAGCCACCATGTGGTTGCTGGGAATTGAACTCAGGACCTCTGGAAGAACAGTCAGTGCTCTTACCCTCTGAGCCATCTTTCCAACTCTCCTTTTTTATTTATTTTATTTTATTTTTTATATATCATGCTGCTATCACTTTCTGGCTTTCCTTCTTCTTCCCACTCCATAAATGATGATAAATGCTGGAATTACTCAAATCCCTACTCCTTGGTCATTCGCCAAAAACATTCACTCTTCTTCAATACACAGCTAGATGTGATTTTAGAGTCTCCTTTGCAGTTCGGGTGGCCGTGAAACCAAGCTCTAAGCAAAAGAGCAGGGGCTACGGTTCCTAGCAGGGACCATTAAATCTAACCACAAGCACCTCCTGCTGCTTCTGCCACCGAGGCTTATGAGGTGATCAGCCTTTGGGGTGATTCTGCAAACCTGAAGAGATGTCAACGTAAGTCAATGTCTGCTCTTGAATAACTATGAAAATGAGTCAACTTCCCACCCAACCACCTAGTCTAGTCCTGGTCTGTGGCCTGGGTAAGAGAGAAACAACCTCTGTATTACCACACTACACATCTGGGTCTCCTATTCACAACAGCCTACTTTACCTCCAAAGAATACAGACTTTTTGTTCTTATATTTGTCTAGGTTTTCTTTTATGTCTGAGTCTGTCCCCAAGTTTCTCAGTGTTCACCAGACAGCAAATCTAATCAAGTCCCAGTTTCTTCTTTGAACTCTGACACCCAGTCTGAAGAATTTCACATTGTTAAACACTCAGTTCCCTTACAATCCACCTCTGACTGTGCTCCCCCAGGGCTCTGAACGCTTCCGAGAGTCTCTGTTATACATGAAATGAAGTCCAAATTCCACCTGCCAACCTAGACCTTCCAGCAGGCTTGCCGATCAGGGTACCCCTAACTTATTTCCCTTTTCTCCCTTGTTACTGTTCTTTAATCATATCTTCTTTCTGGTGCCATGTTTTAGTGATTATCCTTCCCAAGTGGGGACATCTTTCTTGCTTCCTCTCTTCAAATCTACCTTGAAATGACACTTCACATACTATGTATCTCAAAACTGTGTATTTCTAGAAAACAGAAAAACAATCACCTTATTTCTACGACATGGAATTTGTTTCTAGTCTTTGGAATATGGAAACAAATCTCCCTAAACACACACACTCTCATCTATGACCCCCCATGCATATTTATACAATAGACACATTTACTTAAGACCCTCTATGTGGGTAAGTAGTGATAGATAGATAGATAGATAGATAGATAGATAGATAGATAGATAGTTTTACAAATAGGTATGACTACTTGCCGCAGTCTTGCAGAAATCCTGTAATGGTTACAGATAAAAAGATAAACATAGAGGAGTGTCACAGATTGAATAATAGACATATCAAGAGCAAAAGTAAAAGTTGGGCAAACAGATTAGACATATGTAATTCCAACACCCAGGAGACTGAGACAAGAGGACTGTCTAGGCTTGTCTGGGCTACCTAATGAGTTTCAGACTGCCTGAGATCCAGAGACCCCCGCCTCAAAAATGGAAGCCAAAAAAAGTAGTGTATGTACACCATAAGCAAATAAGTCAGAGAAACAAAAGATCTGAGATTATAAAATGTTTTATTAGAATAACTGGAGTTATAAATAAGATATTTTTTTACAAATATCTATGCAAAACCAACCAATGTAAATGTGGACAGCCTGAAAACCTGCGTAACAGGTGCTCAACTGCTTTGGCTGGCGCACGCAGAGGCTATGCAGAAGATGGCTGCTGAGTATGGAAATGTGCAGGAACGCACTGATCGAGCTGCACCATCCACACATAACCCACAGCTTGAAGAGTGAGCGTGAAAAAGAGTGCTAAAGCCGTCATGTGATCACCACCTTTCACTTCCGTACTGCATGACGGCATTGGAGAGGAGCTGCTGAAAAAAAACCATGACACTGAACTGGGCTTCCCTGGTTTTTTTTCCTACTGTTTTCACATGAGTCCCTACATAATTTGTATTTAATTCATGGCTCACAACTGTTTCCACTAAAGAGTGTTAAGTAATATTTTTCCCTGTGTCAGTACATCTGGGCCACGACACTGACTGCAGACCTGTGGAGCTAAGGACTCGGATTTCTCTTAGAAAGGGTTTTGGTGGGTTGCCAAATTGCCACACTCCATGATCACCTGGAAGACAACCCCCTGGGTGGTCTATGAGGGGGCTTCTAAATTGGTTAAGTGTGGTAGGAAGACCCATCCAATATGATAGTGCACTCTTCCATGGCCTGAAGTCCCAGGCTGAAGAAATAAGGAAAAACGAGCTGCACACAGACTTCATCTCTCCCTGCTTCCTGGTGTGGACACAGTGTGACCAGCTGCCTCACGAGTGCCAGCCTTCCCTGCCACGATGGACTGGACCCCTTCTTAAACCCCAAGTCAGAATAAACCCCTCCTTAGTCTGCTTTTGTCAGGGGTATTGCTGCAGAAATGATAAAGGTAATTACTACAGGGCTACATCTTAAAGTACCCAGATCTCAGAAAACAAAGCCTGAGAGCCAATCGCATTAGACTGGTCCCCTGATAATCCTAAGTTTTTGAAGTAGGGATGAGTGTGAAGAAGTACAGGGGGCAGGACAGGCTGTGCTAATGACACCCAAACCTGATCACAGAGCACAGATTTCCTAGGCTCACACACAACACAGGCCTGGCATGAGAAGACATGCAGAAACACTGACATATGCATGTGCGCACACACCCATGTTGGCACAGGCACACGCAAACACACAGGCGCACATGCACGCACAAGCCCCAGCTGCTTCCTGGCTTTTCATTCAAGGTTGTAGAGATAAAGTGACCTAATTTTATAACCTAGTTTAGAGCAACTCTGGTTCCCTAATCTTGTCTCTGAACTGAACTGTGAGGCAATGTACCAACTGTTCTGTCTCTACCTGCTGGGGAGAAAGCACTTCTGTGCTTAGTGTCATCAGCTAGAGAAAAAGAAGGCTGGTGTGGATGGGCGGGGGCAGGGGGGTTGGTTTCGTTTGAGCAGAAATGCTGGGTGGAAAGATGTGGTCCAGTGGTGAAATGAAAGGGATCTGGAGGTAAAGATGTTGAGCTTAAGACTGATGGGAGCTTCAGGGAAGAGCTTGTAGATCCCCAGCCCTGTCCCCTCCCCCTCTTCCACACTGGCTTGGACTTGCTCCAGACAACTTAAAGGGCAAGGCATAATTATAAAACAGTGTGGACAGAACGAAGGCCCACTTCCAGTGCTATTGGTTACAATCTTAAAAACAGAGGAGAGCTCTAACTGTAAATTGAGTCACCTCTGCAGGGGAGGCATGTGACATTTAAGAAGACACATATTATCTATGGCACTGACACACTTCTAAATGGGCTAACTCACTCGAAACTGAGAGCTTGGATTCCAGCCCAGGAGACAAGAATATTTTTGGTTTCTATTTTGGACATTACTTCCTCCCCATTCTAGTATTTTAGCTTATTTCTTCCCAAACTGGCTTGGCTGACATGTATCTTCACGGTGTCAGAGGGAAGGGCCTCTACAGGTTGTCACTGGAGGGTGAAGGGAGGCCACTATTAGAAGCAGAAAGACCAAGCCTCTCCACGTGTATGATCTCACTGTGCTGCAATAGGAAAGACCCAAGGGGGGTGGGGGTGGGAGTGGGGGCGGGGTCACCTGGCACTGGAACAGGTTATATTTGTTTCTTTTATGAGTTGTCTTTGGAGTCATGCTTAGCAAGCTTTTCAGGAACTAGAGATGATCTGAGTTCCCATCAGTTTCCAAGGATAAGTTCACTTCTTATTGACTGAGCAGAGGCGTTGCAATCAATCCATGCCCTGGCATCAGTAACCAGGCAGCCCTTAGGCTGTTGTGCACTCTCTGCTTTAAAGAGAAAACAAGCAGAAGACGGTGCCTGGCTCTTCAGGTAGCCAAAGCCCTAACTGAAGGTCTCACATAAGTTAAGCAAGAAACACTAAGTGATCTCTGTTTGTAAGTTAGCTCACTGTGAGGAGAGGAAAACACACACACACACACACACACACACACACACACACACACACACACACACGGTGAAGGAAGTGAGAGATATCACATAGGTAAGAGATGATCTCAGCCTGGGGATGGGAGTGTAGTCAAAGACAGAGAGACCGGGAGAGAGACAGGGAGGGAAAGAGGGGCAGAGGGAGAGAGGGAGAGATAGAGGGAGAGACAGACAGACAGAAAAGACAGAGACAGAGACAGATGAGAGGGGAGAGGTAGGGAGAGAGGAGAGGGACACTACAGGAAACAGCAGTCTACATGCTGGGTTGGGCCCAGAAGTCACTGTTGTCCTCAGGAGACTGGGGCACCTTACTGAAGGCTGACAGGACACTTTTATACACCATCAGGAGGACAGCCTGTGTACAGGCAGTAAGAACAAATAGTGACAACGTTATAAAAAAAAATGCGACCCACCAACCTGAGTCACAAGGCACCTCTTGAGTAAACTGAGTCAAAGAGGTGGTAGGGGCTTTGAGGAGTAAGTTACAGAGGTGGGGGTGGGGGCGTTGGAATATGTGTCACTAAGAAGGGAACTGAGAAGGGGAAGATGGATTCCCTAAAGGTCATCAAAGTCATACACATGAAGCATGGAAATTGTCACCCACGACTGTGCTCCCAGCCAGGCTATGCAATCCCCCATCCGTGCTCACTCAGCCGTGCTCACTCAGCTGTACTCACTCAGCTGGCACTCAGGATCCTCAGGAGCAGACCCCTTCCCAAAGCCTGGGACCACTGTTCTAAAGGGAATAAACCATTCCCTGGAAGACTTTGATACATATGCCGGGTTCAGAGTGAGATCCTTTCTACAAAAACTAGGACCCTTGGGACGGAGATTCCAAATCTGGGTTGATCCTGTCCTGCCCTGCAACTCTGGGTACCCTGAACAGCTTCCCCATCTGTTTTCAGGTTGGTGAGTTGATGCAACTACAGGTAAAGTCAGGGTGTCGGAGTGTTGGGGTGTTGACATGGTGCCTAGTCCCCTGAGCTCAAGAGGTATGAAGCATGAATTTCTGCCCAAGAATCAAGGAGGCTGTGAAGAACAAGGAGCTCCCATCAGCCCTGCTCCATCAGCCAAGACGCTCAGGAGTGCCACTACCCAGCATTCTATGAAACTAGGACCTCAACCATGGCTAGTGACTAGAGTGCCCGTGTGTGTGTGTCTTTCTCTGTGTGTGTGTGTCTGTATGTGTGTCTGTGTGTCTGTGTGTGTTTATGGGTACTGGAAAGCCAAACCAGGGGCTTCTGTATGCCTCACTCCCCCACCTCCCATTTCATCTCTTTTTGTGGTATTCTGTTTGTTTAGGAGACTTTTAAGAAGCTCTAAGCCTAATCGCTCCTTAATAAATAATATTACTAAGTAGGTAAGTTTTATCATTAGTAAAGCAGTCAGATGGCTAGCTGTAGCAGATGTGTTCTCAGACTGCTTCTCCAAGGGGAACCAAAAGAAAGGGTTGTCCTGGAGAAGTGGTCAAGAAATTCCTGAATTCATCATTTGGTCCCCTGAACAGAAGGGCCAGTTAATACCCAGTGTATTTGGCAGGAAAAGGCCTTCATTTTAAAGCAGGAGTCATTTCAACTCTTACAGAAAAGTCAGAAGACATTGAAGTATGACTAGCCATCTCCTCCTTCCTGAACGTTTTGTGCAATAGGATACGGGCCACTGCTGGGCTTCTGTCTGCGGCCATCACAGCAGCCTGGAAGTAGGTGTTCCAGAGCCACACCAGAGCCTCCCTGAGGTGTGTTCCCTACCTTCTGCTGTCCTACCGGACATTCAGCTGATCAAGATCACTGTCACAGGGTGCCCACAATCACCAGGAAGGAGGAGGAAGAGGGGGAGGAGGGGGGGAGGAAGAGGAGGGGAAGAGGAGGAGGAGGAGGAGGAGG
>NC_034591.1:56481045-56538329 GCF_900095145.1 Mus pahari
GAGGAGGAGGAGGAGAAGGAGGAGGAGGAGGAGGAGGAGGAGGAAAAGATCACATCACACACTCGGCCTGAGCTCCTATTTGTTTAGCCTTCCACCACTAGCCAAAAATACTCGTGGATGAATACTATAGTGCATACTTCTCCATGGGAATGAGAAAATGAGGCCTGCTAGCCTAACACTGGCTGAGGCAGGGAGTTTACTAAAAGCATTTGTTCACTATTTCCAATATCAGCCATCACCAGAGTCTTTTTGTGTATCCCAGTCATACACACACACACACACACACACACACACACACACACACACACGCACATGCTGCCCTCGTGAACTGTCCAGGCTCAGACATCACTGTGCTATGACCTCACTGTTAACTCCTTTCTATCCATGAATTTTAGTTCTGTAAAGGAAATAACCATGGCTTCTTCACCCCTGGATCCCAAGAAACCCACCCAGGATGTAAAACAAGGATGGTAGCATTTTCTAGGGGCAGAAAAAGAATGTGAGAATGCATAGGAGATTCTATTATGGCAGACACACTTCAAAAACCCATCTACCCCTAGCTGGGTCCAAACGAAGGTATGAGAACAGGAGCTAAGGAAATGATGGCCCTTGCAATAATGACAGTAATAAAAACAGATGGAGCAGAGAACACTGTTAGATAACTCTCTCTCACCAACTTAGGCAGACCAAATCCTTAAACCTAAGACCTGACACTACGAACATTAGAGGAAAATATGGGAAACAGGATTCAGGATAGTTTGATGGGATGAATTTTCTAAAAAGGCCCCAAAAGAACAAGAAACAAGGAGGAGATAGGCAAAGAGGTTTATGTCAAACTCAAATACTTCTCTACCTAACACAGGCAACAGGCAACAGAGGGACAGACTGCAGAGCAGACAGATAGTATTTCAGGATGCATATTTGACACAGGTAAATACCCAGTGTGTGTGCGTGCGTGTGCGTGTGCGTGTGTGTGTGTGTGTGTGCGCGTGTGTGTGTGTGTTTGTGTGTGTGTGTGTGTGTTCTAAAACTTGGAAAACTCAACAGCCAACAAATACACCACCTTAAAATATGGTAGTAGATCTAAATCAACATGTCTCAAAAGAAGACATAAGTGATCAGCAGATAAATTTCTAAAAAATAAACAACACGAATCATCAGGGTAGTGGAACAGTGTGTCCTTCCATAACAGTGGCTCTCATCACAAAGGTAGAAGTTAACATGTACTGCAGAGGATGGTGAGAAAAGGAACCCTGCTTGTGGTTGGTGGGAATGGTAGCAGGCATAGCCAGAACATGATGAATGTTCTTCAAAAAAAAAAACAAAGCAAAACAATTGAGCAAAGAACCACAGTCTGACCTAACAATCTCATTCCCAGATCTATATCCAAAGGAAATGTAAATCCTTCGATTTGCATAACAGGAAGAGACATCTGTAGTGCCCTGTTCATTGAAACACTATTCACAACAGTCAAGAAGTGGAAGGAACCCTAGGTGTTCTTCACAGGAGGACCTCAGTGCCTGGGAGGAAGGAACTTGTGGGTACCTGGGACTTGCAAGCTACCTAACCAGCCTTGCCTACTTGGCAAGTTCCAGGCCAATAAGAAACCTAGCTTCAAAAAAAAAAAAATAAAAATAAATAAACAAAAAACCACCTCACTCCTGAGGAGTGACACAGAAGGTAGACTTCTGGCCTCTATACTCATGTAGCCCACCTCACACAAAAACACAACTCGCCCACACGCATGTATTTACTGGTAAACGGTAAGAGTTACCTGGTTTGAAGAAAATACAAACAATCTAATTGAGAACAGATGATGGTTACTGGAAGGATATGAATGCCTTTCATATAAGTAAAAAAAAGAAAAGAAAAGAAGGAATGGAATTTATATATCAGAAGGGAAACACAGTCTACTCCTAAGGTTTGTTACGGTTTTCATAAAGGCCTAATAAAGAGTTGGGAAGCTGGAGCTGGTGACTAGCTGGAGCTGGTGACATGTGCCTGCAGTCCTCAGGGGTTCAGGTTCTTCTTGGGTCACAGACTGGATTCTGAGCCAGACTGGGCTATAGAGAGACATGTTTTTCTCTGAAAAGAAGTAAAAGTGTAGGTTTGGAACATAATTCAGTGGTAGCATGCTTGCCCAGCCCGTGTAAGACCCTAGGTTCAAATCCAGTACTATACAGAAAAACCTTTAGGGTCCCTTTCACTTCTTATATTTCAAAGTCTTGGGTGTTACAATGTTAAGCAGAAATGGAGGCAGGAAGATTTTGTAATGGCTTCTTTCCTGACCCAGAACACATACAGATGACTTAGTGGCAGGACATAATATTATATTTGTGCCACTATTTAACCAGTGTCCTAATAATTTTAGGTTTAAGAGCATCAAAAGTGAAATGACTATTTCTCTCCCTCCCCCACCAGAAGCTGAAGGTAAGTCCCATTTGCTATTGGACAACCCTTTTTCTATTTGTCAGACTGTGTCACTGGCTTATGGGACAAGTGTCTTCCAGTATACCTGACAATAAGTCCCTCTAAAGGATTACATTTCTGCCAAGCTGAAAGACTGTGGAAATAAGATTTGCCCATAAATACACAGGCACTGAAATCAGGCATGCTTTCAAGTCATAGTTCAAATCAAAACCCTTGTAGGCCAACATGAAAATCAGAGCTTACTTTTCATGGTCCAAGACCTTTGCTAAGGGTGCTATGTGCTACGTTTCCGTTAAATAAAATGTCATCTTATCTGTGAGAAAGAATGTGGTGCGCATGAAGAATGGAACATTATTTAACCACACAGAAGGAAAAAAATCCTGCTATTTACAATAGATGGAGTTGGAGATTTGGGTGTAGTCAAATGAGTAAGGCACAGGAAGTAGAAGACCATGCCATCTCACTTATACGTAAATGATTATGAGGTTTGTCTTACACTGAGAATTGAGTTAGTAGAGGCTGGGAGAGAAGGGAGATAAGCAAGGGAAAGATTCTTCAGCTGATAGTAAGTCATAGTTAGATATCATGTCACAGTAGAGTGACCATAAACAATGAGTATTTCTTTATACTATTAACCAGATATTATAGTATACTCCTTTGTACAAGGCTAGAAAAAGGTATTTAGATGGTTTCTAGCATAAATAACTGATAAATGTCCGAGTAGATATGTTTCACTCTATGCCTATACCTGTGTACATGTGTCAAAACACCACATGGTACACCACAAATATGTATTTTTATGTGCTAATAGGTTAAAAAAATTAACCACTCCCCTACTTTCCCACACAAATCTCTCCCCAGACCAGAAAAGGACATGGGTAAATCTATTCTGCTCATTGTTGAGACAACACGGACCTACATACATGTGGTTTCAGATGGGTGGATGGCTGCCAGCCCACAATTAGTGATCTCGCTAACTTGACCATTGCAAACTCTCAGTAGACCTGTTCTGACTCATGGAATCCTGAAGGTGAGATGAGCAAAACACAGCATGGAACTTGGGGGAGAAGACAAAACAAACATAAAACAGTAGACACCTACGCTCCAGTCCAGAGTTGCTCTGGGCTCCTTCGCTGGACCGTTAGCCACAGGAAGACCAAGAGGATGTGCAGGTGCCAGATGCTGGAGGCCTGTCCGGGAGATGGCTTTCCTGCAGCAAGAAAATAAATAAATAATAAATAAATAGTAAATGCATACAGACAGACATGCACACATGTGTACATATGAACAGGAGGACACGAGAATCTTGTCCAGAGCTCACAGCCCCCTGTTGGATAGAATCTGTAAGGGAGCAACCTGAGTGAGTCTCTCTAGCATCTGATATCCTTTAAAACTGTGGTGAGATACACCTCTACTAGGATAGACAGGAACAAATCCCCTCCAAATCGAAGAGTTTGGGGAGGCTGTTTTGCAATAGGACTACAGGGCCAGAAGCTGAAAGTTCAACTTCTTTTCAGGGTGGAGGGCAGGAGTGGAGCCTCACCACTGACAGAGAAAAAAAAAAGACTGGGATACTTAGGATACTTGGAAAGGAATTCAGGTTGTCACAGATGAAGTAGAAGCAATGCCCTCTTGTGCAACTCCACTGCCCAGCACAGCACAGAAGTCTGGTTACCAATGGAAGCCTGCTTACTCCCTTCTTCTGAGAGCATTCTCCTTCTCCTTGCTGAGGACCACACCCCTGTCCACTGAGCTGAGCTCCCTCAATGTGAAGAGATTGAGTTGCATCTGCCAAGAAATGGCCCACACTTCTTCAGCCGCCCCTGAGCCCAAGCAAGGGAACCCTCAGTCAGAGGATCAGGGAGAAGCCACAAAGGGCACAGATACTGTGAATGCCCTCAAGGCACAGCCTCGGAGGCAAAGGTGCTTACAGCAGAAAGATGAAGGGTTAGGAGCAGACAGGGAAGGATGTGTTACATCCTAAAGGGCAGGGCACCTCTTTTCATGTTCACTGACCTATCCAGACTCCACCTATGAATGACTGGTGAGGTTAGGCAAGAATAGTAGTTCTCCACACTCAGGAATAAACATGTGCCAGCACTGGACACTGAGTGTGTCAGAGATCTCAGTAGGTGACCCTCTCTCTGTTTCTTTTAGGGTCTCTCAGAATCCTACCCAGGAAGCTCCAGAAACCGGTCTTCGGGGGTTGGCAATTACCACCACCGGCTCGCTGGCATCTTTTCCAATGCAGGCTTCAGGCAACACATTAGCTCTGCATAATTCCCCAGACTCATCAGGCAGGCAGGTGGAATTCTCAAAAGAACACAGTCCAGTCAGGGTTCCCTTTCCTCATGTTCTCCAAGATAGGTAGCTAACAACCTCAGTTTTGGCTCCTTGTGACAAAGTACATCCCACACCCTCTAGCCATATTCTTATGAGAGGAAACAGTGATCAGGTGTGGCGCCCCAGGCCTGGAACCCCAGCATTAGCTCAGGAGGCAGGGACAGGGGGATCTGAAGACACAGAAAGTCCAAGGCTATCCTGAGCCACACAGCAAGACCCTGGCTTAGAAAAGAAAAGGTAAGTGGGCATTTGGAGGTGCTAAGATAGCCTAACATAACACAAGAAACAAGGGAGGGAAGAGATGAGGAGACAGAATCTTCTGTGGAAATCCTTCTCTCACAGAGGTTTTCCTCCCATATTCAGGGACTTTCTCTGCCATGGTTCATAGGGGTTTTCTTCTCTACCTTCAAAGTCCTTCCCATTAATGCTAAACCAGTTTCCCCCGTTAAAACAAAACAAACAAACATACAAACAAAAACCTCATGGCTTTGTAGATTCAGAAACCATAGGTTCTACTTTTAGAGTCCTCACAAACTAAATTTAGGTGCTTAAAAAATTCCATAGCAAGAGGCTGAGATAGATGGATTATAATTTCAAAGCCTGCATAGGCTACATAACAACTTTGAGGCTAGCCTGGGCAACTTAGTCAGAATCAATATGTAACTATATATGAAAGTCTCTGGTTAAAATATGAGTGGTGGCAAGAGGGCAATGGAGAGAATGAAGGAAAGACAGGAGGGAGGGGAGGGAGGGAGGGAGGGAGGGAGGGAGGGAGGGAGGGAGGGAGGGAGGGAGGGAGGGAGGGAGAAGGAAGGAAAGAGAGTGAAGGAGAGAGGAAGAGAGGGAGGGATGGAAAGAGGGAGAGAGAGAAGGGAAGGAGGAGGGAGTAAGATAGGAATGAAAGGGGAGGAAAGTGCACACACACACACACTATCCAAGCACAAAGCCATAGGATAGCTGAACTCTCAAATTTTAGATGAACAAGTGAAAAACAAATCTTTCAGAGTTTCACGAACTATCTCAGAAAGTTATGGTTAGAAAAAAAGGAGAGAAAACAAGGTGGAAGTGGGAAAGAAGATAGAGTCGGGGAGGGGGAGAAGGAGGAGGAGGAGGAAGAGGAGGAAGAAAAGAAAAGAAATAAAATTCCATTGTCAGGTCTTGGTAGAAACTACTGAACAAGTGAGTTCTGCTCCGGGGCACCTGTGAACTGTGACAGCCTAAGTTTCATCACCCTCCATAACTAGGAACCAACACCTGACGCAGCAGCAAGCTGCCCAAACGACTGAATTAGTGCACAAGGCATCCGTACAATACAGAACCTTGCTGCACCTTGACCCGGATAGTACTTCCCTGGAACTCCCATCAAAGAATGCACTTTTCTAGTGCGTGGAAAGAAGCAACTAGGACTTTTGTTTATTTCTTATTTATTCCCCATTATGGACACAAATTAAAGGCTGAATTTGTAATATTCATAGAAGAAAACGGTATAAACACTGCACATACAAACATAGATGAGGAGGGAAATGGGTTAAGAGGCATTGTAAGCAGCTACCAGTTAGTGGCCGTAGGTACACCTTTGAAAAGTCGATATATAAAACACAGAATAGAAAAATTATAATGAGAAAATATTGGGGTATGAAAGGCACTCCTGATTTCAGCTTTCTACTCTTCTAAACAGAAGAACATCATTTTTTGCAATAGTTCATGCATGAATAGATATTTTCCTTCAAAGAGGAAAGGAATTTAATTATACCCGAGACCTCAACTAAAATCAGCGAGCCTTCCTTTTCTATTTACATCCATCATGGTGGTAGAAGATGACATGAAACTCTAGCAGATCTTGCTGCGTGGATGGAAAGGGTGAGGGCAGAAGTTTTAGCTACAATTTGCTCTAATTAAACAATAAATGGGGTTCAACTTCGCATCATTCTTCCTGCTCAGAATCCTCCCAAGTGCACAGACTGCAAAGCGTGAAATGCCAACGATTCTATTAACTTCACAACATCACTTTGAGGGGAATGAGTATTCTCACAAGAGCATGTCTGAAAAGAACTGTGATATTAACTGTGAAATAAATATGAAAAGAAAATACTTCATAATTCAGTTCCCAGAGCATAAAGTCACATTAATGTCAATTACCTGACGTGAAAGACTGAGAACACATTTCAAGTACAAGAGCTATCATACATCTTAAATGGCATTCTATTATTGCCCTCCCTTCATTCAGTAAAGACTATAAACTCCTAAAGGACAGGACTTCATTCATCCACTAATCTTGTTACATCTAGCCCTGAGCTAGATAGACTCTGCAAATATTCAATAAGTGCCTTCTGAATTAATGAATGAACTTGACCAAGAAGCTAAGCAAAACAGCTTGCTGATTTGATCAGTGCTTGAGAAATCCAGTTAGAATGATTTGAATAATGTCCCAGGCTTTATACCTCAGAGATGTTCTTTGCTGCGAGGGTCCAAAATCCTTCAAAGCAGCTCTTTAGTAGTAAATGTAGCTGGGCATAGTGGAACACACCGGGGTTTTAATCTCAGCATGCAGAAGGTGAAAGCAGAGGCAGGAGATTGGTACATTCAAAGCCAACTTGGACTATGTATACAGGGAGACTCTTCTAAACACCAATTGACAGACAGATAGGCAGGCAGGCAGATAGACAGACAAGCAGGAAGAAAGGCAGGAAGACAGACAGACAGACAGAAAGGCAGGCAGGCAGGCAGGCAGACAGACAGACAGACAGACAGGCAGGCAGGCAGGCGGACAGGAAGGCAGACAGACAGACATAGACGAGATAGAATCCAGTCTTCAATCCAGGCCTGCTGGTACATGCCTGTAATCCTTGCACTGGGAAAGTAGAAGTGGGTGGATAGCCAAGTCAAGGTTTCTCCAAGACCTGGACCAAGCCCTCTCATAAGAAAAGAAAGAAGGGAGAGGAAAGGGGAGGGAGTGAAGGAGGGAGAGAATGAGAAGGGAAAGGGGAAGAAGAAGGGGAAGGGGAAATGGGGACTAAAAGTAGCCAAGACCTTGGAATTACCCAAACAGCTCATATTCTTGGTATGAAAATAGCAATGGGTTATCCCACTGTACTGTTTATAAAGGACATAGGAGAGTGCTCATTTTTTTAGACAAGGTCTCACCATGTCTGGCCTGAACTTACTAAGTAGACCAGGATGACTCCTTTTGCCCTGCCTCCCAAGTGCTGGGGCCTGCATCCCCACCTCTGGCAGGGGTACTAATATGTTTTTTATAATGTACTCACTCAAAGAAATATGTAGCATAAGTACTCTTCATAAAGAAAATCTTTTAAGAATGCACAGGAAGACATGCAAGACTGATTATTCAGCACAGTACCCTCTTGGGATCCATTTCTAAATTTCAATCTACTCTCCTTTCAACTGATATGACTCTCGGAGTCAAGTTGTCCACACCACTCTCTGGGACTCTAATACATGGGATAAAACTCCTGCATATTGAGTGGGGAAATGTCAGAGAATGGAGTGTGTGATTTGTCCAGGACATCTAAAGACTGCGAGGAGCTACTGACGCATTCATCTCCACTTTCTAGAAAGGAGTCAGCTATCTAAAAAGTTATTCTGTACCTTGGTCACAATCCCCAAGTGCCTCAACAGACATATGTGGGACTGGCAATGCAGATCAGTGGGAGAGTACTTGTTTAGTATGTGTGAGGCTGAGTTCAATACCCAGTACCCCCAAACAGACATAAAGAAACGAGTGTGTGTATGTGTGTGTATGTGTGTATGTGTGTGTGCGCTCACGCATACATACATATGCATTACACACACACACACACACACACACACACACATGCACGCACCCACGCTGTACTTTTCTTCATGTCATGTAGACCCTATTTGCTTTTATCCAAGGCAAACTGTGTGATTACTTGAGTCAAAGTCTTACTCTGCATTGCATATGAATTCAAAGTAGTTTTTGACGATTTTAAATGTACATCAACATCTTCAAGGATATAACTATTATTGGGAAAAAAGGGTGGAACTTAGTTTCCTAATTTCAGTCAGAAAACCACTGCTGTATTGAACTGTCAAAACAATACACCTGTAGATATGGACTTTGGTACTCTGTGGTGACTCATTCTAAAACAGTTAAGACAGAGATGCTGAATTCTTGCCCACAGTGGAGTTTGAGCTGGTCCCTTTAAAAGTCTTCTAGAAGGTTGGGCATAGCTCAATGGTAGAATAAACATGTAACCTAGCATGTGCAGGGGTCTGGATTCAGTCCTCAGCACAAGAAAGAGTAAGAAGATGGGGGGGAGGAGGAGGAGGAGGTGGTAAAAGGGAAATAGGCTTCTAAGCATTTCAAATGTGTCCCCAGCTGAGCTCCAGTCACAGAGCTGTACAGTCTTAGACTACTGTGCCTACTAAAGCCTACTTCCAATTCATTCTATATTTCTACATTGTCCATACAGAATTTTCTGTATCCATTCACATATTCATTCAACCAACAATGCATTTATGAGTATCTATTTTATACGAAAGCACTACGCACTGCCCTAGATGTGTAGATTCATGAATGAATTAAACCGACCTAAGTTACTGCCTGTGAAAAAGCTCACAAAACATATTTTACCGCATTTAGAATCATTTTACATATCTTATGCATCCCTTACAACAGTGAGGCTGGGACTTTCATTATCCCTAATTTGGAGTAACAGTTAAGCTACCTGCCCAAGGTCATAGGCACAGGAAGAGGGCCAAATGAATGTGAATCAGGGAATTTTACATCTTCTGTTACACAATTCCACACTTTCATGGGACCCTGACAGCACACAAATGCATACCAAATGACTACAAAACTAGCCCTTTCTATAGTTGTCTTAATTATGTACAATCTACCTCCACAATAAGAATATAAACTTCAACAAAGAAAGATGTATTAGAAGGTACAGATTAAGAGCAGAACTTGGAATATGGGAAAGAGACAACTAAGACAATGATACCCATAGATCAGTGCCTTAGTCAGCTCTCTCATCAGAAAGGCTGTCACTCACAGTAAATGAGAACAACTATAGAGACCCACAACTAGATAATGTGAGTGAAATTCTGGGGCAATCAGTCCTAAGTGGGAGGTCTTCATCACAGCCCTCTCCTCAAGGCTCACTGATCTATGTGGAAGAGGGGACAGAAAGATTGTAAGAGAAGTGACACCAAGGATACAGCGCCTTCCAGATACAACAAGACTGATACGCACCTGAATAGACAGAGCCTGACGCACACACAAGACCTGCACAGCATCAAGCCAGACAAAATTCCAGCACTGAGAAGGAGAACTGAACACAAAGACTCCAGCAGCAGCAGCAGCAGCCAAGAAGCTATTTGCAACTGGTACTTTCTAGGGAAGAGAAAAATCAGGCTTTTCCCCAATAGATTGTCACTGCCTACAACAGGAGCACTGCAGGGTAGGTCCCAAGCTCAGAAACAGTTGGTCAGCACAGAATAGACTCCATTTTTTTTTTTTGCACTTTTGTTTTGTCTTTTTGGATGTTTGTCCTGATTTTTGTTTTCTGATTTTTGAGACTTTTTTTTCTGAGGAGGAGGGGAAGCTGGGTAGAGAGGTAGGAAGGATTATGAGAAAAGGTGGGGAAGGAAAAGGATATGAGCTAAATATATTGCAATTTTATTAAAGAAAAGAAGTGTAGAAAATATTTAGAGAACAAAAAAAGATGATAGTTCGCCTTTCCAATAGGCACATCTTCATATATATATATATATATATATATATATATATATATATATATATATATATATAGCATATGTATGTACACATACATGTGATAGTTATCCCTGGTTGTCAACTTGACTACAAAGGGAAAGAACTAAAAATCAGAAATGTGATCTTGTTGCTGGAAGACACAGGCTTCTGACCCAGATCTTGCCATGGGATGATACATGCTTTTGGTCCAGATCTAGAGGCACAGTGGCCATGAAAAGCTTAGGGTTAGGCAAGGTACCTTTAATCCAAGCATGGAATCGCCAGAAGCAGTGATCTCACTGGTATAAATACTTATTCTGGTTATACTTTTCCTGCATGTAGTGCTTCTGCCAAAATCACATCCATGGATTTACAGAATGCCTTATCTACCTTCTTGATAGTCCTCACAGTATTGCTCTGAATTGCAAGGAATTCTTCACAGGCAGAGAAGTGCGACAGTGGGCTCACCGTCATGGAATCCACGAGTCTTACCATGTTCACCACCATCCTGAAGCAGATGGCCTGATAGAAAGATGGAATGGCCTTCTGGTAACATAGTTACATTGCCAATTAGGTGGCAGCAGCATGGAGGACTGGAGCAGACTTCTTCAGAAGGCAGTCTATGTTTTGAATCAGCATCTGATATACAGTACAGTTTCTCCCCACAGCCAGAATCCACTGGACCAGGAATCAAGGGGTGGAAAGGGGAATAGTTCCACGTAATATCACTCCTAGTGACCCACTAAGAAAGGTTTTGCTTGCTGTCCCCCAACCCTAAGTTCTACTTACCTGAAATTTTGGTTCCAGAGGGGGAAATGCTCCTTCCAGGAGCCACAACCAACATTCCATTGAACTGAAAGCTCAGACTTCCCCCTGGTCACTTTGGGCTTCTAATGCCCTTAAACCAACAGGCTAAGGAAGGAATAACAGTGCTAGGAGGGGTGATAGATCCAGATTACCATGGAGAAATTGGATTGCCTCTCCACAATGGAGGTAAGAAGGATTATGTCTGGAGGGCAGGAGATCCTTTAGAGCATCTCTAATACCACCATATCCTGTGATTAAAGTCCATGGGGAACTACAAGAGCCTAATGCAAGCAGGATGACAAAGGGCACAGAAGGAAGGAAGGTACCGGTCGCTCCCCCAGGAAAAGAACTAAGAGTGAGTTGCTTGCAGAGGGTGGAGGACATATAGAATGGGTAGTAGAGGAAGGTAGTTATAAATACCAGCTAAGGCCATGTGGCCAGTTGCAGAAACAAGGACTGGAAGTAGTATGGATGCTTCTGTTTTATTTTGCTAGGAACACATTTATATAGATATTTGTGCTTTCTTCCAATTTCTTTAACCTCCATTAAGAGAATATCAACTGGTATTTAAGTTAAGATACTAAAAGGATATTCCCAAGGGGCATTGACTTCTAAATTTACAATGTGTTTGTGATTGTACAAGGGATAGTTATATCATGTTAGGCATGGTAATTGTTTCATTTGGACAAGGGAATATGATTTGTGTCACATTGACAAGGAGTGGATTGTGAGGGTTATTCCCCATTGTCGACTTGACTACATCTGGAATGAACTACAATCCAGAAATGGAGGGCACACCTGTGACCCAGATCTTGAGGCAGGAGACACAGGCTTCTAACCCAGATCATGGCATGGGATGATACATGATCTTGAGGCACAGTGGCCATGAAAAGTTTAGGCCCAGGCAAGGTAGTACACGCCTTTAATCCCAGGAGACCGCTGCAAGCAGATTTCTGAGATCAAGGTCAACCTAGGACAATGCAATTTGCAAATCCAGGTGTGGTGGTACACGCCTTTAATCTGGGCCACACCTTCTACTGGAGGCCTGCATAAGGACATTGGAAGAAGGAAGACTCAGCCTTCTGCTTGCATTTACTCGCTAGCACATCTGTTGGAACCTACCTCTTCAGGATCCCAGCTTATACAGAAGAGCAGCGGAAACCCCCAGCCTCGTGGGACTGAGCACTACTCGATTCTCGGACTTCCCACCCATAGCTGCCCATTGTTGGGTTAGCTGGACTGCAGACTGTAAATCGTTACGATAAATTCCCTCAATATATAGACATTCCATAAGTTCTGTGACTCTAGAGAACCCTGACTAATACATACATACACATATACACACATATCCATATCCATACACACAATAAAACAATCGTGGCCAAGTCAGAGAATGCTAAAGAACATTTTTTTTTATGTTGCAGAATGCTAGCACACACGATACACAACATCTGCTACTGTCACTGGCATTATTACACATTCCATGCTCTCACAGCATCTAGTTAGCTAGGCACACGGAATCTCTGGGTAAACATGTGCCCTTTTTACTGCTTTCAAATATTCTAAGTCCCCTGGACACTGCAAGTTCATCAATAGGGATCTGACAGGCTTCCAGAGCATATCAGGGAGTTCAAAGGCAGCTATTCAAACAGAAATTTCTTTGGGTTGGGGAGTAATCCTCTAGTTGCCTACAAAATCACTCCTTTGCCCTAAGCTGTCTGTCTTACTCATGTACCCTTCTCCCCTCAGACTAATTCAACATTTTGAAAATAAACATGCAAGCCAAATGCTACAGGTTTTATCTGTTGCACTGTGTTTATGTAAATGAGGACAACAGAAAAACAGTGTTTAATTTATAACAATGGACTCACTATTAAATGCAAGATCTGCTGCTATACGAGAACTATCTCCCATGGAGAGCTCATCATAACCACATCATTAAAACAACCTTGGCATGGCGGAGACTGTGATAATAAACTTCCTTGTAAAGCAAAGATTTCTTAGCTAAAATATGCTCAGGAGTTAATGGCCTTTCCTCTTTAAAGAATTATCTGAAGAGAGAAAAATTTATCTTCCAGGATAACAAGCAGATGGTGATGCGATGGGCTGAGTTGTGTCCCCCCCTCAATTTCTTATATAGAAGTCCTAGTGTGCAATACCTCGGAATCTGGCCTTACGTTAAGGCTGGGTCTTTAGAGAGAGGGCTGGGTTTAAATGAGCTCCTCAGAGTGGACACATGATGCACTGGAACTGGTGTCATCATGAAAAGTAGAAATATCACAGACACTTAAGTTACAGGAAGACAGAAGTCAAGAGGAAGGTGGTGAGGTTACAAACCCAGGACAGCGAGAGATGACCGGCAGACGGCCAGTGGCTGGGAGAGAGTCTTAACGCACATTCTCCCTCACAGCTTCAGCATGTTGGGCTCAGATAAACAGCAAGTTCCTATTGTCTATGCTATTCAGGTGGTGGACTCGGCTGTGGGGGCCTAGCAAGCCCCCAGCCTTCAGAACTAGACCCTACGCTCACAGTGAGCACAATGGATTTGTTGAACTTCAGGTCTCTGATTTATCTTTTCCTGTCGCCCCATAAAACTCCAGGGGCCATCTTATCAGAAAAACAATGATATTTAAAGACAGATGCCTTCTAATAAAAGTGCAAGGTAAAAGACACTTTTCTCATACAAACCTCAGAAAATCTGATGGAGATTCAGATAGCACATTAGTGAGGTAAGAAACAGATTCCAGGCAAATTCAGTATACACATACGAAACTGAAAATTCTGAAAGGAAAAGGATACCAGAGAAGAGTGAACTAGCAGTGTGAGAAGATTACTTTGTACAGGTTTAAAAGAATGCTTGCCATGCAAACATAAAGTCCTGAGGTGGGATCCCCAGCACCCTCAGAAGACACCAGGAACAGCAATGCATGCCTGGAACCCTAGCACTGGGAAGGAGGAGACAAGAGGACTCCTCAGGCCGGCTGACTAGCTAGCGTAACTTCATCAGTGAGCACCCAGTTAAGTGAGAAGCCATGTCTGAAAAACTGACACCCAGCATCAACCTCTGGCTCCACACACACATATGCACACATACACACCATGAACACATACCTACACAAACGCACACACGCACACACCACACAAGTATTTAAAAAGAGATTACACCCTTTGTGATGTTAGCTTCTCTGTTACTCACAGAACTACAGCATCATACTTGTGTACAAGCCAACTGCTACATTTATAGGAACAAGATCATCTGCCCCTCTGTTTCCAGCTAATAATCAAATATACAGAGACAACAAAATTACCACTTGCAGGAGTTTGACATGAGAGTCAATTACTGAATAACAAGGCTCTATTTTTATTCGGGCCAATTAGAATAAATAGAATTAAGATGGTATTTAAAACACCAAGCAGTGTCCATTCACCACAATGTGTGGTAGTTTGATTCTCCCTACTCGGGGTTCCAATGATGACTTGGGATTCCTGGAATGGCTTTATGGCTATCTCAGGCATCCTGAATAATTTCGTGGGTACCAGGAGTGGACTGGGGCATTTTTGTGATCGTCTTCTCTTGGGTCGAGTCTGATCTGAGACAGAGCATTTCAACTTCTCAGAAGAACACCTGTCAGGAGGTGGGGAGGAGGAAGGCTGGCAAAAGGAGAAGCTGAACTGTGAGTCAGTCAAACATCAGCTGAGGTCCCCTCAGCAGAGGAGCTGGTCACAAGCCGGTCCTTCAGAATTAGCACAAATTGAGGTAAAGACACCCTGTGACCTCCAAAGCAATCAGTGTTTGGACTTGGACAACTTCTAGGGAACATTTTCTCATAGGCAAGAGGTTCCCTTATGCCTGGGGCTCAGCTGTTTAAGACGGATATCCAAAGACGACGTAGAACAAATTTGGAGAAATACACTAGCCTGGGAACATAAGCCATTTGAGACTTTAGAGACATTCTCGGAAAGATTTAAGTCCACAAAGCTGCTTCTAGTAAGACTACTGGTTCACCTTCATGACTAGTGTTGTTATAAAATATCCTGATGAAAAGCAGCCTTCAGGATTCGGGGTTATGAAGCATACCATTCCAGATAACAGGCTATCATACGGAGAAGCCACAGTGTCAGGAGCTTGAATTAACCAGTCAGATTCGGTCAAAAGAAGATTATGTGTTCGTTCTTGGCGCCATGACTCCACTTGTATATAGCCCAGCGACTTCCAAACCAGGGGATGGTGCCACCCACAGTGGGCTGTATATTTCCATATCAGTTAACCATATTAAGAGAGATTTCCACGGACATGCCAATAGGTCAACCAACGAAGACAATCCTCCATGGAGGTTCTCTTGTCAGAGGATTTTAGGGTATAACAAGTTCACAACTAAAGCTACCGGCACAAGCACCAACTGGAAACGTTTGTCTTTGGAATCCGTCCCTCCATTCCACACCAGCACACTAGTCCTGACCCCATCAATGTCCCATCACCACAGAACCAATTAGGGTAGATCCCTTATATGGGAACCTGGATGCTCAGAAGGCACTCATAAAAGGAGGAAAATTTACACGGCCTCCAAAGTAGTTAAATAATGTTCCCAAATAACACGTCATAAAAGCCATAAATATAGATGGCAAAGTCTGTAGTTAGATTCAGAGGCACCTATTTTGGCCAAGCCCTGGGTACAGTGCCTAGACTGAGAGAACTTTATCACTCTTGTAGTCAGAAGACACACTGACAATGGGAAGCAGTGGTTGGAAGGCACTGAGCTCCAAGTCAACATAAATGCAAAACACTTCCTTCGCTACAGGAATTATTTCAAAATAGGGCTCTGCTCTCAGAACATAGAACAAAGCCACAGAAACCAAGAGCCTGTGAAGCTGAAGCAGGGGATGCTAGGCCCAGAGACTGGGCAGCAGAGTTGCCTTGGTGCTATCCACCAGAGCTAATATACAGTCAAATCTTGGCCCTTCCTACTGGAGACAAAGGAAATCTACATTTAGTAATAAATCCTTTCTTACAGTGCCTGTTCAGCCCACAAGTGAACTTGCACTGAATTTTCTCTGAGGTCAAACTTACTGTTTTAGACAAAATTTCATGAGACAGTAAAACAAAAAAAGCACAAGAAAATAAGCAGGACAGAACCTTTCCCCCGGAAAACTCAGGTATTAAAGGGCAAACATCTATATTTAAAGAAGCCACATCTAAAGAATTTAACATTCTGCTATCAAATACAGGCTATCAGTAAAGAGAAAAAAAAAAAAAAAGGAGGAAATAGAAATTCTTAAAAGTGCTTAAAAATAGCATAACTAATGTAAAAGTTTGCTTTAGGTGCCTGACAGTAGATTTGAAATGACAGTTGAGGGGGCTGGAGAGATGGCTCAGCAGTTAANAACACTGACTGCTCTTCCAGAGGTCCTGAGTTCAAATCACAGCAACCACATGGTGGCTCACAACCATCTGTAATGGGATCCGATGCTCTCTTCTGGTGTGTGTGAGACAGCTACAGTGTAGTTACATATAAATAAATAAATCTTTTTTAAAAATGATAGTTGAAGAAATCAATACACTCAAAGGTGAGACAAATAAAAACTTTCAGTCTCATTAAAATAAAAAAAATAAAGAATGAGTTAAAAATCCATAGAACACAGCCGGGCAGTGATGGCGCACGCCTTTAATACCAGCACTTGGGAGGCAGAGACAGGTGAATTTCTGAGTTCAAGGCCAGCCTGGTCTACAAAGTGAGTTCCAGAATAGCCAGGACTACACAGAGAAACCCTATCTCAAAAAAAAAAAAAATCCGTAGAACACCATAATGCACTCTGGCATACTTATAAAAGATAGCCCAAAAGACAGAGATAAAAACAGACAAGAACTATATCTGAATAAATAACAACAATAATCTCTAATACTGCTCTTTTTAAAAACACAATCTATACATTTAAGAAATTCAACAATGACAAACTCATAGAGCTTCATATGAAAAACATTACAATCTGTCTCTTAAAAAGTCAAAGATACCGCGTTTTGAAGTCAGCAGGGGGAAAATGAATCTTCATCTGCCAGAGAGCCTTAACACAGTTAAAAGACGAGTTTTGATTAGAAAGAATGTATACCAGAAGAAATTCATTCTGTAACAAAATCACTGAAACTCAACAAAATAGCAGGCAAAAGTTCTATAGGCATTAAAAATAAGGAATCTATAACCGCTGCAGAAATCCCTCCAACAGAAATACCTGTAAAGTCTGCCTATCAGCTCGGAGAAACCAGCACTCATTTAGACATCTGGGAAAAGAAGCGAACTGGAAAAAACTTTTATTTTCCACCACTATAAATAAAAAGGCAGAGAACACCAAGAATTGGCAAGAACACTGAACAACCAGAACTCTTGCACGGTGCTCTTAGAAATGCAAAATCACCATTTTGAAAAACATTTTGGCAATTTCGGATATAGTTGAATATAAATATAAAGTTGGGTCCAATCAATTACTCTCCTAGATGTTTGTATAAAAAAATTAAAATATGTACATGAATGTCCCTGGTTGCTTTGTTCATGTTATTAAGGAAAAAACAGAAGCAACTCAGAGGCCCACCAACAGAATGTGTAAAGGAAATACAGCCTACTGATTCACTGCAATACACTCAGAGATAAAGGAAAATTGGATTCTTACCACACAACAAATATAAAACTTATTATTACCAGCAGATTAAAGATGAAGATGTATAATGCCAACTGGAAGTTGTAGCAAATGAGATCATAAACATCTTTTAGTTACTGAAGTAGAGGGAAGCATTTAATAAGCGTAACTGAAAATAATCTACAAATTCAGAGAATTACAAATGTAAATAAATTAAGAAATTCTAAGTGTCACTCACTTGCCCATGGCCACCAACAGCTGTCTACTTGAATGTAAGGCCTACTCAACACGAGGACAATCATACCATGGTACTGGAAAGCTGGCTACCTCCCCAGGGACAGGGAGGTTCCTAGAGCTCAGAAAAGAATCCACTCCTACCATTTGGCTAGACAGGCATAAAGCTACTCAATTCTAAATCTAATTCTTTTACTCACATTATTTCTAAATTTTGAATATTCAGTAAAAAAAAAAAAAGAGAGATGTACTGACAGAATCTTCTCCCTGCAATTGAAGTGAGGTGGGGGAAGGCATCGGAGTAGAAATAAAAGAACAATACTCATAAAAGAAAAAAAATCCTGTTATTTAAGCCACTATAAGAGTAAAAAGACAAGTAGAAACGAATGGTTTTATTTTAGCTTTAGATATTCTCTAAAACTATACATGTGAAAGGGTGGGGAGACATAAAGCCATCATCCCTGTCCCCCTCCCCCTTCGTTTCTCCTCCCACCCTAACATTTCTGTTCAAGGGCAACAAGTTCTTAGGAAGCTGCAGAACTTACGTTCTATAAACTTTTGAAATAAGCATGGTATGGGCTGATGGCTCTGCAATACAACTTAGTATTTTGAAGAAATGAAGTATTTGCTGACTCGAGTCAATAAATAAATAAATAAATAAATATCACTCCTACTGTTTTAGTAAGCTTACAATTTTGTGTCAGACCATGTGGTTCCGGAACTTGATTTGCAATGGAGACGCCTTTTTCAGACATGCTTTCTGAATCCACTGAACATTCTGGATGCTGCCAGTTCTCATCCTTTGAGAATAGATTTTATTTGATTCCAGCAGCAACAAGTGATTTGCATGCGAGTTTGATGGATGAGGCAGCTGATTCAGCTCCGTGACAGATAATTGAAACGATCTTTGTCTCATAAAACAGTTTCTCAAAGTAATTCTGAGGGATAATTGACTTTCAGGGATTCAAAGTAATCAAATCCAACCTTCTACGTGACTTAGAAACCAGCTCTGCCAAGGGCCCTGATGAACAGCCAGGCTGCTCTTCAGTGTGGCTTTGCAAGGAATGTATAACCAAGCAAAACACTCTAGAGAGCAATGGGAATAAGACCTAACAGTGACCTAAATTCATCTAACTGCCACAGATTATGAATTTATAATCTTTGTAATGATTAACACTGGACCATGGCTCCTGTGTATGCAAACTCACGTCCAAATCATCACGTATACCAACTCCTGTCAAAAGCACAATGAGATCGCATTGATAAGTGTTCCTGTTTGACTAACTGATTACAACAGCAGCCAGGACATGGCCAAATGCTAACTCCATGTTTACACACAGATGCCTGCTGCCATCTTGGAATTAGTACCTGCAGGTGCAGGAGAGGTGAGATGGATCCACTTGGGACTTGGCCTAATTTTTGCTTTTTTATACCATGACCAAAGGAAAATCGTAAAAAATATCAGAAACATCAATGAAACCGAGACGTAATTTGTTTATGGAATTTCCCAAGGCAACCAGTACAGCAACCCCAGGCCTAGGGCATTATGGCCACCTCTTCCTTTCTACAGTCTAAAAAGAATATCTGCCTCGGTCACAGAAGCCTTGTAGTGGCTACTACCAAACACAGCTAGAAATTCATCCTCTCATATCTCCAATCTTCCAAATTTTCTTCCATTTTGGTATTTCTCAGCTTTTGTTAATATATACTCCTATGATCAAATTTTCAAGATTTCTTGATATCTGTGGTATAAACTCCAGAGTTTATTGAATAAACTAACCTGGACCCTTAGGGTTCTCAGATACTGAACCACCAAACAAAGAACATACATGGGCTAGACCTAGGACTCCCCACACATATGTCACAGATGTGCAGCTTGAGTCCAGAAAAACTGAAACAGGAGCTATCCAAACAGCTGTTGCCTGCATGTGGGATAGGTTCTTCTAGCTGGGCTGCCTTGTCCAGCCTCAGTGGGAGAAGAAGTGCCTAACCCTGCATAGACTTGAAGTGCCAGGGTGGGGGATACACAGGGTGGACTCCACCTGCTCTGAGGAGAAGGGAAGGGAGATAGATGGGGGAAGGACTGTGGGAGAGGGTGACTGAGATGGAAGCAGTGAGCAGGATGTAAAGTAAATAAGTAAAATAATGATTATAATTGATTTTTTAAAAAAGAAGACATCTGAGTTTGGGCTGGAGCGATGGCTCAGAGGTTGAAAGCACTGCTCTTCCAGAGGTACTGAGTTCAATTCCCAGCAACCACATGGTGGCTTAGAATCATATATAATGAGGTCTGGTGTCCTCTCTGGCATACAGGCAGAAGAACACTGTGCACATACTAAATAAATATTTAAAAGAACAGAAGAGGAGGAGGAGAAAAAAGAGGAAGAGGAGGAGTCCGAGCTTGATATGGTGGTCACCTCTATAATCTCTGAAGGTAGGAGGAGCAGGAGTTCAAAGCCAGTCTCAGGTACATACGAACAAAGTTCAAGGTTAACCTGAGCTACATGGAACTCTGTCTTGAAAACAAAGAAAAAGAAGGATAGAAAGTAAGAGGAGCAAGTAAAGAAAATGAAACAAGGAAAAAAAAATAGGTGTATTCCAATTACTGATTTTTTTTAATGGTCTATTATTCTGCATTTGATTCAGGCATTTGCATAGAGGACAAAGACATACTTAGGATAGAATAACAGGGAAATATAAGACAATAGAAGCTAGGATGGTGACAGGAAAGACAGTGGATACCCAGGTTCCACAGTAGCGCTTGCTTCATCCAGTTGGACACACAAAATAGGAGGTATCTCATACTCACCACGCAAGTTACTGTAATAATCTCTTAGCTGGCTGTGATGAAGAACTGCTACAAAATGCAAGCTAGTGAAAACTTTGTTTTGGCTTACTGGTGGGGGTGGGGGACTGGAAGGGATGGCAGCTAGAGTGTGAGGCAGGCCAGGCAGGCCAGAAGCGGACTGATCACACACCCACCCAGAGGAAGCAGAAAGAGCAGGAAGTGAGGCTAAACTATAAAACTCAAATCTACACCAGCGACATACTTTGCTCAGCAAGGCTTCGAAACTCCTTAAGGGTCCACAATCTGAAACAGCTCCACCAGCTGCGGACTACGTATTCTAATACATGAGCCTATGGGAGGCATTTCGGACTCAAACCACAACCGCCCTTAAGAAAACCCTTTCTTGTCTGCATTTATTTCAATCTCCCCTAATCATAACCATGGGACATCATACAGAAATTAAATGTTATCTGGAAAATGACTCCCTGCTCAGAAGTAAAATAATTCCCCAGGATCTCCAACATTAAAGACGTAGTTCCTCCACCCTCTGCAGCCCCCACCACTTCCCAGCAGTCATTTGGGCAAAGGGCTCCTTCGTGGATCCACCCATCTACCTGTGTGGGTTTCCTAGCCGCTGAAGAAATCGCTCATCCTCCCACCTTCCCAAGCGCCGATCTCTCCACTGGCAACAATCTTGCCTTTGCTTTCCACCTGGTCCTTCCTCCTCCATTCCAAACCCAGTCTAGAAGGGATCCCCATGTAAATGACTGGAATTGCGCTTTCTTGGAGGTTAAGGTGCTTGTGGCTCTCTACTGCCCTCTTTCACATCCTGCCTTTTAGGAGACGATCAGGTAGAGGAGAACTTAGCTCAACAGTTGGAAAGTTTCTAATTTAAACGACTGGGTGGGATGCAGGCCTTGATCTTGGGGGGGGGGGAGAAGGGAGTCAGTCACCAAAACCATTACACAATTGGTGTTTCCCCGTCCAGCTGTGTAGTCACCCACCAAGCTTTAGGGACATTTTCTTAATTAGAAGTCACCCACAGACCTACCAAAGTAGAAGTTTTGAAACCCAAACATTTGTATAATAAAACAGCTCTGCCTAGACCGAACCAAGAAACCCTGGACCAAAAGTTGGGCCAGTCTGATGGTGGAAGCTGCCTGTCTTTGTTAACCTCGGCAAGTCTAAGAGTACCATTGCCTTTCCATATTACCAAAATAGCAGCTGGGTAGCTCTAACAGAGTCACCGTTATAGTCTATACTTCGCTATGATCTTCACCAACAGAACGAACGACTATAAGCATGCAGGCCACAGCCCTGTCTGTGCAAAGAAAGAACAAGGAGCTTGTGCAGAGCGACAAGGAGAAATGTGTGACTCAGATGTACTCTGTGCTCCCTGCAGAATAATGCTACATTATGATACACGCTAACTCATCACATCAGAAAGATGGCTCGTCTTTGGTCAGAGAGAAAAAGGAGTGAATTCTCTGTGGAAAAGGGCCAAGGGGAACCTTCCACACAGCATGACATGGGAGCTCAGCCAGGAGAGAATTATACCAGGTGAAGAAAACATAGGAACACAGCCAGGACTCAGGGTTGTGACAGAGAGTGTCCAATACTACTTAAATAAGTCTGTAGCTGTTGCTAAAATTTAAGGAAAGAATGAGGCCAGATCACTGAGGGCAAATGTACAAAGTCCTAAAGGATCCTTTGGAGGACACGGGGGAAGGGACACACACCTTCCACAGGAGACGCCTGTGGCGTTCTTGTCTCTGCAAATGCATCTTATTGAGAACTTTAACAGTTACAACAGAATATTCAATGATCCAGTTCTCTGGAAATCATGGAATGTTCTTACAACTGCCGTATTAATTCTGGGATATCTTCAGACATTCTGAACATTTGTGAAAAGATTCATTATCAGAATAAAAGCTGCAAGCATAGTCTTTAAGTGACATTAACATTTCCTAAGAAAAGCTTGCCGACTCTTCAAACTCAGGATCAATCCCCACAGGTATAACAAGCTGCTATCAGATTCCGTTGCTATAACAACCTGCCACTCACTTCTACTTTATACCAGTTATCCGAAGGCAGCTGGATCCGGAATAGGTTTAACTCAACATAAAGCCAAAGATGCCAGTGGAGGAAAACCCAGCAGGGAGGTAATTAAAAATGAAATCACCACTCTCTTAATGATCTTTAAAAGCAAATAATCGCATCAAGTCCATAGCGAAAGCAGTGTGTGTTGACAAGTCCATAGCGAAAGCAGTGTGTGTTGAAAAGCTGAAAGACACATCAGGAAGAAACAGTGTAACACTAACCACAGATGGTGGTCTGGACTCTCAGGGTTTTTAGCTCCATCCAAAATCCACCTTGCCTTCCTTCTCCTCCTTTCTCTCCTGCCCTCCCTACCACCACAAAGGGTCCTCCTTAGACCTACATCAGAAGACAAGGTAGGGGCCTCCTTGACCTCTCTCTGTACATCCTGCAGAACTGTAATCAATCTATTCTTCTGCCCCTTCCCCTGAGAAAACACAGCCACTCACCGTCTCCCAGCCAAACCAATGCGCCATCGTACTGTTTTTATCCAACCCCATCTGCCTCTTACAAAATAAGAATTAGCACTCTTTTGCTTTTACTAATTTGATTCTTTTCTTCCAGATTCCTCTTGCTTCTGCTAACACAATATCGTATTCTCCTCGGATACTCTGCCAGCCTTTCTTACTATGGAATGTCCAGGACTGTGTCGTTCTTACTCAGGACCACAAAATGGCCAGCACATAACTGTGACCAATAAGACCTCTAATGTAATGCATCTGCAGGAAGCAATTTCTCTAAACAGAGGAAAGGCTCACTTCCTTTGGTTTGGTGAATGCGAGCTTTTGTGAGGTTATACTTGATCATGAGCAAAAGAGGTTCTCACGTGCTCTTTTTGGCAGCCAAGAAAGCAAAAGATAAGTGAAGACTTTGGTTTGCTTTATGCTATTTTTTCTTTTGCGGCTTAGACTAAATTAAAAGTTGATAGTAAAATAAAATTTTGACATTTTGCCAGGGGCAGTGGTTCTCAACCTTCCTAATGCTGCAAACTTTTAATACAATTCTTCATGTTGTAGTGACCCCCCCCGAACCATAAAGTTATTTTCACTGCTACTTCACAAATCTGTACTTTTGCTACTGTTATGAATCATTGTGTAAGCATCTGTGTTTTCTGATGGTCCCAGGCAATCCCTGTGAGAGCGTTCATGACCCCCAAGTTGAAAACCATTGGTCTTGATGGAACAGTGTTCAAACAAATGAAGACTGAAATAGAATCAAAGAGAAGACAGGAATGATTAAAAGGACAGCATCTTATATGATGCTATGGATTTTCTTTAGTAAATGTGTCTGTTTGCTCACTGAACATCAAGCATGATGCTCTTCAATAACAGCCACACTGTATGTGTACATGTGTGTGTATACATTCATATGAAGATAATGTGCTTAGACTATATTTGTAAATATGGCCAAACTAATGAACATAAACACTGATTAAAGGAAGACTAGCATGTACAGGTATAGAACAGCGTATGGACAACATCAAGGAAGTCGGGGCTTCCTTAACGGGAAGGTTTCCCACATAAATACCTCGCTAGATTCCATAAACAGTAATCCAACTGATTTAATCTTCCTGTTAGCATCTGCCTTAGCTAGGGTTTCCATTGCTGTGAAGAGATGCCATGACCAAGGCAACTCTTATAACGGTAAACACTTAATAGGTGCTAGATTATAATTTCAGAGGTTTGGTCTATTATCATCCCAGTGGGAAGCACAGAATCATGCTAGGTGCTGGAGGAGCCAAGAGTACTACGTCTTGATCCAAAGGCAGCCAGGAGGAATGTCTCCTCCACCCTGGGAGAGTTTAGGCATAGGACATCAAAGCCCACCCTCACAGTGACACACTTCTTTCAAGAAGGCCACACCTACTCCAACAAGACCACACGTCCTAATGCTGCCAATTCACATGGGTCAAACATATTCAAAACACCACATTCCACTCCCTGACCACCATAGGCTTCTGCAAACACATGCATCTATGGGGGACATATCCAGCCATAACATAATGCAAAATCCATTTAATCCAACTTCAAAAGTCTCCATATTCTATAGCAGTCTCAACGATGTTAAAAAAGCCAATGTTTATGTAATATCTTAACTGTAATCACCTATAAAATCAAAACCAAAAAGCAGATCACATACTTTCAACATCACAGGATATACATTACAATTCCAAAACATCATAGTGAGGAAATACTGGACCAAAGCAAGACCAAAAACCAGCTGAGCAAACTCCAAACTCTTCTTCTCCATGTCTGATGTCCAACTCCTTTCAGCTTTATTGACTGCAACACAATTCTTTCTCTTAGGCTGGGTCTACTCTGCTAGCACCTTTCCTCAGTAGATACCCTAACGGTGGGCATCTCTAGCATCTTAGGGTCTCCAAGGCCACTTCAATTTCACAACTTCTTGGTCCAATGTCTGATATCCAAACATAATATTCTGGGTTCCCCCAAAGGGTTTGGATTACTTCTCCAGCTGTGTCCTCTGTAGCACTCTAGCCTCCAGTTGACACCACTCCACTGCTGCTCTTAGTGGTCATCCCATGGTGCTGGCATCTCCAATACTCTGGGGTCTTCCACTGCAACTAGGCTTCACTAATAGTCTCTCATAGGCTCTCTTCTTGGTGCCAGTAAGCCTCAACGTCTTTGCAATATCCCTTCAATCCTGAGCCATCAACTGTGACTGAGGTTGCACCTTCACCAAGGACCTTCCCTGGTCTCTCACAGTGCCAAGCTTCAGCTGCTCTCCATGACCCCATCATGCCTTCAAAACCAGTACTATTGACTGATTCTTACACATTACCAAGTCCAAATGCAGAAGAAGATATAACCTTGACTATCTCTGGAATACAGCTTCTTGGTGCTCTCAGAAAACACTTCCCAAAAGATTTCACCACAGTGATGCTAGGCTCTTCTTAATCACTGCTAATTTATTACCCCCAGCTAACCAGCATCAATTGTCCCAGTAAAACCTTCTATTCTTGACTTTAAAGCCAGAGCCATTTGGCCAAAGCTACCAAGTTCTGCTGCTTGCTGGGACTAGAAGATACTCCTTGATTCTACTACATTGTCTACGTCTACAGCTTTTTGTTTTCCAATTCCTTCATTGCCTTTAGACTGACTTTGAACTCAGAGATCTGCATGCCTGTCTCTTGCCTGCTGGACTTAACAATGTGCACTACCATGCCTGAACGTAAGCTTTTCTTTACCTGGGAGTTGCTCAATATCAGGTTGGCCTTGAGCTCAGAGATCTGCTTGCCTCTGTCTGCTCGATTTAAGGCACGTACCACTATGCCTGGACCTAAACTTTTCATGGCCATTATGCCTCAACATCCAGATCAAAAGCCTGCATCCTCCAGCCTCAAGATCTGGATCATAAATATGCCCTCCATTTCTGGATTGTAGTTCATTCCAGATTAAAAGTCCAAATGAAAACAATAACCAAGTAATAATAATTCCTAACATAAGCTTATATAACTACAACTATAAGCTTAGCTGGGTGGGATCTTGCCCCTAAGTCACCACTCCCTTAATTCCATTTAATATCCTTGAACACAGAATTTACCTTCATTACACTTTTTGGTGCCTCTTTTAGTCTTTGAACCACATATTTTGTATTTTTCCTTTCTAAGCTTGCTACAATTCATAAGAGTGAGCCACAGGGCAGAGTCCATGCTAAGCTTTTTTGAGACCTCCTTCCTCAGTGCAGCCAATCTGAACCTCTTCACCTTAGCCTCAGACAGACTCCCCAAAAAGGGCAAAAATCAGCCACATTCTTTACATAAGGTAACATACTAAAATTTCTCTCCTCTGAAACTCTTGAGCTAGGCCCCCAGAGTTCAATCCATCTTCAGCACCAATGTCTTCCATATTCCTACTAAGACAACCTATTAAGCCCCACTTAAAGCATTGCATTGCTTTCCAAATCCAAATTACCCAAATCCACATTCGCCCAAACAAAAATGTGGTCAGGCCTATCACAGCAATACCCCACTCCTGGTACCAACTTCTGTTTAAGTTAGTTTCCTTGATGTTAACAGACACCATGACCAAGGCAACTCTTATAAAAAGGCTTTGTCTCATTGCCAAAACAAAAGGAATGGCCTCACGTAACTTTCACCCCTCCATATTTAATGTGTCATAAAACATGACAATGTTGTGAAGATTTTACAGCACTAGGGGAGCATTTATTTCTATGAAAGTGATTGTAGAGGAAGCTAGTAAGATGATACATTTAAAACTTTTTTCTCTTATATTTACTTATTTATTTATTTGTGTGTGTAAAAGTAAGAGAGACAAACATACAGACAGGGAGACAGAGAGACAGAGAGACAGAGAGACAGAGGCGAATGCATACTAGAGTCCAATTGTGGAGTCAAAGGACAACTTGCAGGAGTCTGTTCTCTCTTACCACCATATACATTCTCAGGCTAAAACTCAAGTCATCAGGCTTGGCAGCAAGCATCTTTACTCACTGAGTCAACCCCACATTACTTTTAAAATATATTTATATATGCATCTAAATCAATTACTTGGGGTAATAGTTTACTACAAGTGGAAAATGAGGAAGGAAGGGGTATTCTCTAACTGCAATTTACTTGCAACCTTATTGTTCCTTGTACCCAAGACATTCATAAAACACCTAAAGCAACATTTATTATTGAAACCATAACATGATCCAATCGCAAGCACACTTAGAACCCAAAATATTCTTTTTTGGAAAAAACAAAACAAAATGATTTCCAAGCTAGTATTGAAGGATTTTTGTGGACAAAGATTCACAAAGGTCCAGAGCAGCCAAGACGTTCTCACAACAGCATATCTTACAGAGTAAGCGTACAGAGCCAAACTCCATGCAGCAGCCCAAGCCTGCCCCCACCCCACTTCTCTTAATTCTGCATTCATTTCTAGAAAAGATAACAATCAACTACTAGTTATAACTAGTAATCTACTGCTTCACTCCCACCTGCTTAATCATTTAACTGTCACTGAATTGTTAACTTTCTGTAATTAAACAATTCTGTAATTTTTAATTATTTGTTAATTCATATAGATTTTTAAAACAAACAGCACAAAAAATTCCATTCCTACCATTATATCCAACCCTCAACTTAGAGATAGTCCTGCTGCCTCAAAATTTTTATACTTTGAAAAATGTATTGTGCACAGTTGTTTATATATAGATAAACAGATTGTATATCACAGACAGCATATTTTTTTGCTTAATAATATATCTTGAAAATCTCTATCATTTCACCAAAACTCTCACATCCTACTTGAGATTGCTGTTATATCCCATTGTTTAGACACAATGCAAATTGGTAATTAACACTTCCTGGCTGCACACATTCAGGGAGCCCTCCTCATCGTATGTTCTGTGAAAAGCAGTCCCTGCAATTCTGCAAGTCCCAAACATGTTTCATCTTCCTTCAAACTCCTAATGTAAATATCCTTGCAAATAGGGCCTTCTATTCAGCAAAACCAAATCTATATCTATGGTAAAATAGTAGAAGTGCATTGTTCAAGTATCTGCCCCTCTAAATGAAAGCATCTTCAATTATCTCCTTTAGCCGGGGATCAGGGAACTAGTCTCATGCTCTACACATTCATCAGCCTCATGATCTATACATTCATAAGCCTTGCTGGGATCCAGCCTCATGATCTATACATTCATAGGCCTTGCTGGGAACCAGCCTCATGATCTATATGTTCATCAGCCTTATGATCTACATATTCACAGGCCCTGCTGGGAACCAGATTCATGATCTAGACATCCATTGACATGAAACCTTTGCAATCTCTCATCTCTTTCCACTCTCACTTTAGACTGTGTCACCAAGACCTCTCACCTTCCTGCCTAATCCCCTGATCCATCACCTACCTGCCTTCCTGTCTAGCATCTGCAGGTCACAGTATGACTGCATAAGGCAGGTATATATGCAGCTCGCATTAACCAGAATAACAAAAACAAAAAAACTACTAAACACTGCTTCCCATGAGGCAACCATACCCTGAGCTTCTCTGAGTAGCCCCTCTCAGCTCTAGTACAGCAACTTTCCCCTCCAGTAACACTAAACTCTTATCACAACTGTGGAACTGGATGTGATCTAGCCCTTCATGTGTATGGCTCCAGTTGTTCAGAACACTAGTTCCTACCCAATTCCAGTCCTCTACATGGCCAGCTACTCTTACATCCCCAAACCTCAGTTTTAATATATGGCACAATGAGAGGCTAGAACCAAGGCTCCAGGACCAGACTAAATGGATCTGCTTTTATCATTTATTAGCTTTGTATTATCTCTATTGCTACCTCTACCTCTACCTCCACCTCCACCTCTCTCTCTCTCTCTCTCTCTCTCTCTCTCTCTCTCTCTCTCTCTCTCTCTCTCTCTCTCTCTCTATATATATATATATATATATATATATATATATATATATATATTCCTCCAGCTTCATTTTTCCAAATGTATAATGGAAGCATTATTTAGCACTAACCTCAGGACTCATCATGAGTTGTACAGGTAGCACGGAGAGGCAATTGAAAGCAAGCTCACATATTATGAGTGGATGTAAGATGTGATACCAGCAGAAGCCTTCCTCCCAGAAGCCTTCATGGAACCATACATAAAGCTGGGCTCGTTTGTATAGCAAATGGATCTGAAGAGGCAAGCTGGTGATTAACAGTCAACTCATTCAACATGTATCAGGTACAAGCACATGTGAGGACTGGGCAGACTCAGTACTCTTCCCAAGACTGCTAAAATAAAAAAATCACACAGCTCAGAATGGATCCTCTTGTTAGTATTGGTTTTGATAGTGAGTGAGCTACTCCTAATGGCTCTAACAGTCATGGGCCATGTGCTGGGTGTCTGCCCGGTGTGCGGCACAGAGAAGAGCAACTCAACAAATTCCTACTTTAGAGAGTGTGCTGCCTGTTAAAGAGGTCAAAAGAAAAAGATGCTTTCAATCTAGAGCTAAATCATGGCGGCGGCGGCAGCAAAGACCAAAAGCAAGAGCAGAGAAAAGGATGCTATTTTTGATAAGGTGTTGTGACATCCTTTCAGGATAGGGGACACCTGAATGGACCCCTAATGAAGCGAGAAAGAGAGAGAGTAAGCTAACTGTTCAGTGGGAATGAGTTCCAGATGAAAGAAACTCCAACTGCAAAGATCCTCTGATTTAGCCTCGCTCTGAGAAGAGACAGGAAGTAGGTGATGCTGAAGCTCAACAACTGAGGGACAGATGATGAAGCATTCAGCGTCAGGATGTTCAGGGCTGTAGGCTGCAGTGAGCACCTGAGATTCTCCAGGTACGGAAATAAACCTAGGGGTTTTTAAAGCCAGGAAGTGACGTAAGCAATTTAGGTTTTGTTTAAATTTTTGTCTTATTTATTGTTGCTAGTGTGTCGGGGGAGGAGTCCTCAGAATGCAGACAAGAATGACAACAATAGAGCCGGATGAGAGCCTACCGGGAAGCGATGGGGAGCAGAATGGACAAGAAGTGCTTTATACTAATACTCTGGGGTTCTCTAACCATTAGAGACTAAGAAGGGAAGGATGTCTAGAATATAATAAATAAATACATGAATAAATAAGGAACACCCAATAGCAGAGGAAGGAAATTACAGTGGAAAGAGGCCTTGGTATGTGATGAGTAAGAAAGAGAAAGGATGGAGAGAAGGGAAAGGTGTGGCCCTGAAGGGACGAAGCCCAGGATCCTGTGAGCATTGTGCCCTTACCATTCCACATCTCTCCCTCCAAAAGCCTTGAACTTCCTTTCTATGCTTTTACTGTGTGTTTCCTTACTGCCCTTTAATTTGCCAAGAGAGATGTAACCTAGAGAGGAAGGGATACATTAGTGGAACTTTCCATTTTCTTGTTTTTGACTGTTTTTAAGAAGCCTATATGCATTTGAAAGGGAGCCACTGAATGGAGGCACTCCTAAGACCATCCTGAGAAATGATCAAAATAAACAATATGTCCCTAATCCAATCCATCTTCCACTATCACTCAACTTCCAGTTTTCTAACATCTTCCCTTTGGTTTTCCATATTACAGGACTTTATCCCCAAAGGGGCCTGGAAACATCCTAGGATGGCATTAAACCCCTAGAGTGATTGCATCTCAGCTCATACACTAGTGACTTTTGCAAATAGCTGCAACCAAAATAACTCACTTAGCAGTGTAAAAGAGAAAAGCTTCATCTTGGTTCAATTTCAGAGGGTTCAGTTCCTAATTGTGTGAGTAGAATACACTAGCAGTGGGGACATGTGTTGAAGGACAGCCATCTTGTGTCCTTCACAAGAAAGGGTATAAGGTAACACACAGACCCCAAGACACACCCCTGTAACCTTCTTCCTACAATTGGTCCCCACCTTCTACCATTCACTCCCTCCCAATAATGTCATGTTATGATTCCGTCAAAGGCTTAATCCATTCATTAGGTCAGTGGCCTCAAAATCCTATTGTCTAGTAGAGGGGTATTGGCAACTGACGGCTGATTGGTGGGGAGAGTTGGTTTTCTTCAGGGATGCAGCCCCTGATGGCCTGCTATGCACCAGTTGTAGCCTCACAAGCTTGCAGGATACTGGTAGTACTAAGTAGTAAGTGGATTTATAAAAAAAAAAAAAGAAAGAAAGAACACATGAAAGTTGAGAGAGAAAAGGAGGCAGAGAATATGGAAGGAGCTGGAGGAGAGAGACTGGAAGATGGAATTAATTAAAACATATGCATGTATGAAATTCTCAAACGACAAAAATTGAGATAACTCTAGAAACACATCACAGACTCATCAAGAGTGTAGAGTTATTTCTATTCAAATAACTTTTAAAATGAATGTGTGCGTTTAAAATAAGTTCTGTGAAGTTTTTCCACTGTCGGCATTTTTTGTTGTTTCGTTGACTGCTGAGGCAGGGCCTCATGTAGCCAGGCCTCAAACTGGATATATAATAGGAGCTGGCCTTACATCCCCGATCTTCCTTCTTCCGTTTCCCAAGAGCTGGGATTACAGGCACATGCTGCCACTCCCACATCTTCATTACAAAATATAAATAGGTTTAATTAGCACTGAGAAATTGAGACTGCAGTTAAAGTGATGCCACTTTCTACCTCCTCCTCCCCACTCCTCCTCCTCCTTCCCCCTCCTCCTCCTCCCCTTCCTCTTCATCTTCCTCCTCTTCTTCCTCTACCTTTGTTTCCTGCCTTTTGCCAAATTGTCTCTACTTCACTTTCAAACATAAATTCCCATGCCAATTCATCCAAAAAGAAACAAATGGTAACTCAGAGGTATTTGAACAAACAAGGACATTTCTCTGTCCCCTCCACAGGACTTCATTTCGATAGCGACAAACAAACAGATGCTGTGAGTGGCAGAGGAGTTCAAATGACTAAACTCAGAATGTGTACACATTCGTGGACCTCTCAAAGTGTGCATCGAACACTCAAATGACTAATTAAAACCAACATTTCTCCCAGCTGCTATCCCGTCATTAGTCTTCAGCCTTCTGGGTATGATCGTGTCTAAACTGGGAGGCAGGCTCCATGTAATTTTTCATAGCAGAAACCTAAAAGAAAAATAATTATTCATGATCAGAGTTGAGTGTCTAGGGAACTAGCTTGCTGTTGAATCAGGCGTGGTTTCGGGAACAGCTTAGCGCTCCCTCTCCTATATCAAGCTATGAACACAGATGCCCCTTTTCCCCAAAAGCACCTCTACCCTAGCAATGCCCTTTGGATGATCTGATGTTTAGGTTGTGGTCAGACACATCCAGGAACACATCTGTAAGTGGAGGGGAAGCAGGAGCACACAGTAAATCAAGCTGTGCTCTCACAGCGAACAGAGGGAAATACCCCTGCTTAACCACCTTATCATTAGCTGCGTCTGGATAGACATTTGATTAGAATTGCAAGGCACACAACCTAATCCCATGCAGAAGGCCCAGGTTTCTATTTGTTCATCAAACAAACAAACAAACAAACACCATGCCCTGTTCTCGCTCAGGACCAATGACAGGGAGTTCCCAAAAGTTATCTAGTGCTCCTTTGATACTAAGGCTCCCTGGCAGTATATGTACCTTGTATGTTCACTTCTAAATTAATTCCTTCTTGTTTTCAGTGGCTATTTGTGTTAGCCTCAGTTCTTTGCACAAAACACCAGAAACCTGGGATATAAGGCTTCTAAACAAGAAGCACCAGCAACACTCTGACTCGCTCAAAATTCTTCAGAATCTACCAACATCAGTCACAGGGTAGAGCCGGAAGGAAAGAACAGACTCAGGGATTAGCCTCGGCGCTGCCCACCTGGGAGAGCAAAGTCCGGTAATATAACTACCAAACATTCTGTGCAAGAATAAAGAAAAATGTCCAACTGGCTGAAAACCACTTAATGAAAAAAACGGCAAAAATTATCCAGCATGGTTTTCTACAGATGTTTGATGTTTCCTTTAAAACGGTATGTGGAGTGGGAACACTGAAAGAAAAGTTAAAATTATAGCTAGTTATAATGTGGTCCAAAAAAAATGACAACAGTGTCAACGACTGTATTTGATGACTGAGGAGAGAGACTCCAGCAGAAGTCACACAAGTCTCCAGCGGGACTCTGCCCACAGGCTCAGAAACCTGACTGTCTGCACATTGGACATCTCTGCTCTCAGAGCCGAGGCCACAGGGTTAAGTGCAGAATGCCAGCAAGTGATTTTCTGTTGAGAAGCAATCCACACGGGGTCTTGGACACTACAGATCTCTATGATGATTGATTTGGAAGTTCAATTTGAGGCACTGTAATATCCTCACGATCACAACCAGGATAATCGCAGGTCCTTTATTTGGAAGTCCTTGGAGTTTAGGATGTATACCTCTGTAGCTTCCAGGAACGACCAGTAATCTCACTGGTAACTGGTAGAGTTGTCACTTCTTAAATATTGAGGTTTGTTCTGGTTTTGCTAAATTGACTTTTTTTTTAAAAAAAAAAAATTGTATTAGTTGCTTTTCTGTTCCTATGATAAAGAGCTATTACCAAAAGCATCTTAAGGAAGAAAGTCTTTATTTTAGTTTATGCTCCCAGAGGAATAGAGTCTATTATGGCAAGGAGCCATGGCATCAGAGGCAGAAAGCCATCTAATCATATTTAATCCTCACACAAGAAGCAGAGAGGGAGAGAGGGAGAGGGAGAGAAAGAGGGAGGGAGAGAGGGTGAGGGGGAGAGAGAAAGAGAGGGAGAGAGGGTGAGGGGGAATACCAGCTTATACCTTTTCATAACCTCCCCAGGTAGAACCACCAGTTGGGGACTAAATGCTACATGTTCAATATATAAGCCTCTAGGGGAACATTACTTATTCAAATCATCAGTCATCTACTAATACTACAATATTTTAACCGAAATAAGAGAAGAGACCATTTCAGGATAAAGTGCCTCAGTTTTCCTTGAATCAGGAGCACCTGGGTAATCCCAGGATGGAGCAGGGTAGATGCAGACTCTGGGCAGCATTTACAAATCCTTCTGCTCCCAGACACCAGGTGAGCATATGGTCCACAAGAAGCCCATCTGATTGTGCTTAAAAGTATCCTAACCAAGACGTTCCAAGGACCCTCTTACAGTTAAAAAAAAAAAATAGATATGGCATTCTACAAAAACTTCCATGATTATTTGATTTTAATTTGCTTCCCCCTTTTGCAGCGTGTGTCCCAGGAAATGCAGTCCTCGGTTTCGCGCCCCATCTCTAGCTATTATTTGGTCTCTAGCTTCTCATACGTGGAAATGATTCTCAATAAATCACTGTTGCTCTTCTATGGCTAAACCCAATGCAGCAATGCATGCCAGTGCTTATGGGACTAAGGTCTACGCTAAGCACATCATTTCTCTTGAAGTTTGGACTCTGAAGCCATGATTATCTCCCTGGCCTCTGCTGACATCCTGAGACAGCCCTATATCTACCTAACAGTGCTCACTGTTTAAGTCAGGGATGAAAAATACAATTCACCTTATTTACCAATGCTCATCAAATGCAGTACCCTCTGTGAACACTGTTGAGAGACTTCTCAAGGCAGAGTGCCGTGCCTGGCATACCACATCTCCCATAAGGCATGGAGCAAGAACATGGATCATGATTTCTTTTTCTTTATTCCTCTCTCATATATTACAACTTGACCGCAGTTCCCCTTTCTCCTCTCCTGCCAGTCCCTCCCTCCCCCACCTCTTCTCTCTCCCAGATCCACCCTCACTCCATTTCCCTCCTTTGCCACATTCTCTCTCTCTCTCTCTCTCTCTCTCTCTCTCTCTCTCTCACACTGTAGCTCTCTCTCTCTCTCTCTCTCTCTCTCATCTCCCACACCTTCATTCACACCTGAATCTTCAACCACCTCTTATCCACTGACGCCCACAGCTCTCTCTAAACTGGAAGGCTCCCCATGTGAAATAAGCTCTCGTCCCTGTAGCCTCACGGACACCACCACCTCACATGTCTGCAACTACGGTGCCCGTCACTTCTCCAGAAATTTTATTGTCACTTAGGAGACCCTAGTATACTTCTCACCACACTGTATGATTTCTTCTTCCTTTCAAGATCCGTCTGGGTCTTGTTTATTTGACTTCTATGGCCTACCTGCCTTGCTCTTGACACTTCTTTCACTCGGCTTCCTATGGGTGCTTTTCTCGTTAGCATTTTTCTCTGGCTCTTTAATAGACCTCCAATTCATCTCACAAAAATATCAATATTATCTGTGGCTTTTAAAATCCTATTAAGACCTCCCTCACATTTAAAAAAATCACATTTATTACAGTTATTCTAAGGTATAATGAATAACACATGGTAAACCACACAGATTCAAAGTATGAATCTCCAAGAATTTTTGCACGCATCCATGTGTTTTTCACACATCAGCACAATCAAAATAACGAACATGCTTACATTCCCAGTATGTCCTGTGTCCCCTTGCCCCTCTTTCTAGGCAACCTGTCTGTGCTCTAAAATCGTCCAGCCTGTGTTAAAATGTGTTGTACAGACCTCAGCACCATTGGTCTCCTTAAAAGTCAGTATTCCTGTCAAGCAGTTGCCTGCCCTTGGTGACTTCACACCTAATTTCTACCCTATGTACAGCCTTCTTCCCCAACCTTGTCCAGCCTTCCCTGCGCTAACTTTGGATCTCTATTAAAAATGTTACTCCCACAAATATCCTCTGTGAAATATTATTGCATCCCCTTTCATCCCTCCTCCCTTCATTCTTCTGATTCCCAAGGGTTTCCGTGCCATCCAGCTTACGATAGATTTGCTTATGCATTTATTATCTGTCTCCTTCCATTTACACTTAAGTTCTATGAGAGGTAGGACATTGCTGCTTTGACATTTTCCTAGCTACTGGGCACCCTGTAGGTGAGGTATACACTGGTTGAAATCACTGGGATTGAGACCCAACAACAACAACAAAAAAAACCCAGCTATTCCCATGAGCGTCGTCGGCATTGCCACAAGCTCCAGCATGGCCAGAAACCTTGCCAGTAAATGTCTAGCTGGAAAAGAAACCAAAGAACAAGCTTTCCCTCCTCAAATTCTGTCCTCCTCCATCTTCTAGTGATGAGGCCTTGGTTTGATTTACATTTCTCCTTACACTGTACTTATTTTCTTAGATCTATTTATTTTATTCTGAGTGTTTATCCTCCATGTGTGTCTGTGCACTACATGCATGCCTGGTGCCTATAGAGGTCAGGAAAGGGCATCTGAGCCCCTAGAACTGTATCTACAGAAGGTGTGTGTGAGTTGTCTCTCTCTCTCCAGCTCCTCTCCTCAACTTCTTGCCCAAACTGGATTTCTACAATTTACTACTCATATCTGATTTTTCCACTTCTTAAATCTGGCCTCATCACTAAGGAACACACACACACTACACACTACACACACACACACACACACACACACACACACATACACCACACACACACAAACACACACACAAACACACACACTCACACACCACATGCACACCACATACTTACATACTCACATACACTCACACTCTCCATTCATTCACAACACACACACACACACAAATTCACACACTACACCACACATACTCACACACTACACCATACACACACACCACAACACACACACCATACACACACATTCTCACATACTCACATATACTCACACACACCACACACACACACACACATACCACACATTCACAACACACACACATATACCACACATTCACAACACACACACACACACACACACACACCTTCTATTTGGCACTTGGCCCACTTGATCCTCTAGAGTCTACTAAGATTAACCCCACAGTTGCTGAGTCCCCAAATCAAAACGTACATACAGTCCCATTCAATCTGTTTCCTGCCTGATCAGGACATTCCTCTGGTAAACCAAAGCTTCAGGTGAATTAACTTAGCCGTCTTTAATTCATAACAATGAGTTTGTGCCTTAGCAACATTTTCTGCCTCCCGATGATGCATGCCTCAAAATGTTTAAACTCATAGTTCTTGAGAAAACCTGTCATCTGTATCAGTAATTCATTTGCCTAGGCAATCATCACACTAACACTCATTAGGCAAATAGCAACTTGTACACCAAATAGGGCTGGAGTTCTCCAATAGAACACACAAGCGGCTGTAAGTAGGTTTGCATATATGTGTTGTGTATGCCTTTCCTACCAAGAAGCCTCATGGTAACCAATGAAGATATACTAGATTGGCTTTGCCAAAATTATGGAATCTATGAAGTGGAACTCTCATAATATAACCCTGGGCCACTAAAACCTTACTGATTTAAATGTAGTTCCTGAGTGCTTTGTGTGAGATATATTTGATATAATAAAATATTCAAACTACAACAAGTTGTAAGAATCACCTGCAGTCTATGTCCCGTCAATGCCTTTCCTGGAAATTACTGCAGAACCTGTGGCCCTGATTGCCCTAATCCTTTCTGCAGTCGAGTACATTTCAGTCTTACAAAGCTCATCTTGGATCTGGTAAGCACTGGTCTGGAATGTGCCACCAGAGTGTTTGCTCCAGGTTACCCAGGTACTGCTCCTTTGTATATTTATGTTGCTCTTATGAGGCTGGGCAGGAAGAGCTGCTCCAGTCACTGGGCAACTCACCTCTTCCACCCACTGCCACACCCACTCCAGTGGAAACTGCTTGACAGGCCCAAAAGCTTGGACACAGTTCTGAGGCAAAAAGTTTCATAGAAACTTAGTCTCCTGAGTCCTGGCATCCCAAAGAATGAATGCTCCAAACCTGTCATTGCGTTAGTTGGTAAACGGATCTGTGTGCTTTCTTTCAGTATTGTTTTATTATAGGTACCTCCAAGAAATGATTTTACAAATACCTAAACCAGGTCGAACTTTACTTCCTGGCCTTCACCAATATCCTAGGCAATCCTTCAGCTGACCCTGGCCTTGGAATTTCATAGGAATGTTACTCATTCAGATGAAATGCCCCAGTGTAGACAGTGAAAGAATTCAGGCATTGCAATTTACTGGAATAGAGCTAGAAATCTCAGGGCTGGTCTACAAAGTATACTTAGAACAACAGCGGAATCACTCTCATACACAGGAATTTACAAAGGCCTGGGAAGAAGAAAGGTTGTGGTCTAAGAAGGAACTAGAGTAAATACTTAGAACAATAGCTGAGTCACTCCCATACACAGGAATTTACAATGGCCTAAGGGGAAGGTGGATTATACAATAGACTAGAATTGAAACTATGGCAAGGGCATGAAGCCCTTGCCCCTGGCTTCTAAGAATAAGCTGACCTTAGGTGGGGCTGCTTTTGATCCCAGTTGTTAACACTGGTTTTTATCCCAGTTGGTTCCTGTTAGCTTTTATGTATGCAATCCTCTGTTTTGTGTAAAAGTCATTTTTTCATTGGGTAACCTTAATGTACCTTGATCTTAATATAAGTCTGATGCTCACTTTGAGAAATTACATTCAGATACAGAACTCTCTCTGTGTCAGTGTCTGTCACCCCTCCGACTCCTTGCCTACCTGAATACGGGGACCCTAATTCCCCACAGGTTGAGGGACCCACTGAGTCCAGTCCTCAGCAACCCACCATTTGTAGTACATTCATCTATAAGTGCATTGTTACGTGGCCTTCCCACCCCTTTACTGAATCTCCAACACACACACACACACACACACACACACACACACACACACACAGATAATGTATCAATAGAGCTCATGCAAAGGGTAGCTACAGGGTAATGTTTTAAGGAAGTAAGGGGTCGTTACTTGCATTCCTATAACATGTGGAAAAGGATGACTTCCCCCAACCTACCTCTCCAGCTGTAATCCTGATGCAAATATTCTCAATAACAATATGCTAACACCTTTTACCATTGCTATAATTAAAAATGCAGACAAAAAAAAAATGCAGACAAAAGCAACATGAGGGAGAAAGGATTTATGTAGGCTCGCAATGTGAGGGCATACTCCACCATGATGAGGAATCTGTCAGACTTGAGCCATTTGGTCACATTGCATCCAGTCAGGAAGCAGAGAACAATGAACGCCCTTCCTCTTTTTGGTAGGTGCAGAACATAACCTTGTGTTGGTCTCCCCACTTCAATTATCCTAACCAAGATAATCCCTCACAGGCATGCCAAGAGGTTAAACCAATCTCAGTAATCTCTCATTGGTTTGCCCAAAGGGTTGTCTCCCAAATAATTCCAGGGGCTTTTGAGTTGCCAATCAATACTAACCATTACAAATAGGCAACCCTGAGATTACATCTCACACCAGTCAGAATGACTAATATCAAAAACTCAGGTGACAGCAGATGCTGACGAGGATGTGGAGAAAGAGGAACACTCCTCCATTACTGGTGGGATTGCAAGTTGGTACAACCACTCTGGAAATCAGTTTGGCAGTTCCTCAGAAATTTAGACATAGTACTACCTGAGAACCCAGCAATACCACTCCTGGGCATATACCCAGAAGATGCTCCAACATGTAATAAGGACACATGCTCCACTATGTTCATAGAAGCCTTATTTATAATAGCCAGAAGCTGGAAAGAACTCAGATGCCCCTCAACAGGAATGGATACATACAGAAAATGTGGTACATTTACACAACGGAGTACTACTCAGCTATCAAAAACAATGAGCTGATATAGCTATCTCTGTGAGGCTATGCCAATGCCTGTCAAATATAGAAGTGGATGCCCACAGTCATCTATAGGATAGAACACAGAGACCCCAGTGGAGGAGCTAGAGAAATTACCCAAGGAACTGAAAGGGTCTGCAACCCTACAGGTGAAACAACAATAGGAAATAATCAGTACCCCCAGAGCTTGTGTCTCTAGCTGCAGATATAGCAGAAGATGGCCTAGTCAGCCATCATTGGGAAGAGAGGCCCCTTGGCCTTGCAAACTTTAGATGCCCCATACAGAGGAATGCCCAGGCCAAGAAGTGGGAGTGGGTGGGCAGGGCAGCAGGGTTGGGGGAGGGTATAGGGGACATTCGAGATAGCATTTGAAATGTAAATAAAGAAAATATCTAATAAAATAAGCTAAAAAATAAAATAAAATAGCATGTAAAAATAAAAACAATGAACTTATGAAATTCTTAGACAAATGGATGGATCTGGAGGATATCATCCTAAGTGAGGAAACCCAATCACAAAAGAACACACATGATATGCACTCACTGATAAGTGGATATTACCCAGAAACTCAGAATACCCAAGATATAATTCATAAACCACATGAAACTCAAGAAGAAGGAAGACCTAAGTGTGGATACTTCGATCTTTCTTAGAAGAGGGAACAAATTACCCATGGAAAGAGTTAAAGAGACAAAGTGTGGAGCAGAGACTGAAGGAAAGGCCATCCAGAGACTGACCCACCAGGGGATCCGTCCCATATACAACAACCACCAAACCCAGACACTGTTGTGAATGCCAACAAGTGCTTGTTGACAGGAGCCTGATACAGCTGTCTCCTGAGAGGCTCTGCCAGTGCCTGACAAATACAGAAATGGTTGCTCACAGCCATCTATTGGACTGAGCATAGGGTCCCCAATGAAGGAGCTAGAGAAAGGATCCAAGGAGTTCAAGAGGTTTGCAGCCCCATAGGAGTAACAACAATATGAACTAGCCAGTACCCCAGAGCTCCCTGGGACTAAACCACCAACCAAAGAGTACACATGGTAGGATTCATGGCTCCAGATGAATATGTACCAGAGGATGGCCTAGTCAGACATCAGTGGGAGGAGAGGCACTTGGTCCTGTAAAGGCTCTATGCCCAAGTGTGGGGGAATGGCAGGGTCAGGATGTGGGAGTGGGTAGGTTGGTGAGCAGGCGGATGGAGGGAGGGGATAAGGGGAGGGTGGCCTTCGGAGGGAAAACCAGGAACAACATTTGAAATGTAAATAAAGAAAATATCCAAAGAAGAAGAAGAAGAAGAAGAAGAAGAAGAAGAAGAAGAAGAAGAAGAAGAAGAAGAAGAAGAAGAAGAAGAAGAAGAAGAAGAGTTGGGCAATGTTCCTTCTGTTTATATTAGTGAATAATTGAGGCACATAACCTAGCTACAAACTCTTCAGTCCACAATGATGATCAGCCTGCCAGTGGTGGTAGCGCAACCAAGGCACAAAGCGTGTGGAGGTAACCAATCAATGTCTGACTGGATTCAGTGCTCATTCCTTGAGATGGTACCCATCTCCAACACTGCACAGGCAGTCAAGAACCTGAGATTAGACAAGCCAGAGACTAGGGTAATACCAAATACTACTGTTCTGCTAAAGAAACACAGCCATAAGACAACTCCTAATGACTTCCTGCCATACACATAGATCATTGTCTTGGTCAGCCATCATCAGAGATGCTTCCTTCTCCAGTTTGATAGGAACAAGTACAGACACCCACATCCAGACTGGGTGACAGACCTTGACAAACTCAGTCCTAAGTGTGGTATCTCCATCAATTCCTTCTCTTGAGCTTTAGGGAACCCTGTGGAAAAGGAGGCAGAAAGATTGTAAGGGCTGAAGGGATGGGGGACACCAGGGCCTTCTACACACAGCAGGAACCCACAGAGACTATGGCAACATGCACAGGACCTACACAGGTCTGTGCCACATGGTGTCATAGCACTGAGAGGAAAAATAGACACAGGCCCCTATATCTCACCCAGAAGCTATCTCCAATGTGTAACCACTCACAGATGAAATTAGCTCTCTTCCCCTCTTAAGGGCAGGCCCTATGGCCAACACAAAACCAACTCGGTGACATCCTCGATGACATTCTTAGTCTCCTAATGTTTTGTCAGGGCATTTTTTCCGCCTTACAGGTTGTTTGTTTATACTTTATGGCTTCTATTTTTACGAGATTCCTAGGGGTGTGAACACTGTATTTCTGAGCCTGGAGGCATCTTGTGCTTTTTCTTTGGCTCTTTTTATTTCTGTTTGTTTGTTTTTGTTTTTGTTTTCTTTCTCTGGTTTGTTTTCATTTTATTTCACTTTACTACTAGTCTTTAAGTGTTTGTTTTCTAAAGAGAGATAGAAGGGGATGAATTTGGATGGGAGGTGGTGGCAAGGACCTCGGAGGAGATGGGGGAGGGGAAACAAATCAGAATGTACTCTATGAGACAAATTGATTTTCAATAAAACAAAAATAGGGAAAAAATAGACAAGAGTTTCTGTCTAAAATGAGATTCTTCATGAAACACCTAAAATCGACTATTTCAACTGTTATTTCCGATTCTCCCTAGTGTGCCGTTATCTCCGAATGCAGGCGTGGAAGCCTGCCACTCAGAGGGAGATCCCATGGATTCCTGCATCCTGGCACTTGTGTGATTATGCGATTCTTCCATTCATGTTTGTATAAGCTGGAATTACTCTCAAAGTGCAGTAGATAGTCTTTTCAACACCAAAGTTTGTAAACAACTCTCACTTTCTACTTTGTTGTCTTTCTTACACGATTTACTCACACAACTGACTTACTTCCCCTGGGAAAAGCAGTCCCAGCCCCTGAAGGAGCTCTGTGGACCGGCATCTGTGACAAGTGACACTCATCCATCTTAGAGGCAGATTCCCCAGAAGCACTTAAGTCTGTACAGGACAGAAGGTACAGCTTATAGCAGGGCTGCCAGTGCTCCGAACCTGAGGTGAGATCTCCAGTCCAGCTCCTCATTTTCTGACCTGCAGACCTGAGATGGTCCGTGTGGTTCCTAGCCACGGAGCTCAGGGGACACCGTTTCTTATACAGCAATAAATCCCCCATTCCCACGGAGAGACTTCATGGAGGTTCTAGACTAGGAATTGCAGGCCTCCCTACCCAGTCTGGCTCAGTGTATGTTCAGTAAATACGTGTCAATTACTCTCTTTCATGTCCCCAATCATCCATACCTGCCAGTCGGCACCTCTGTATAACTAAAAATCGATATCTTGTCTTCCATCAGCCTAGGTAGGTCCTTTGCCCTTTCATGCTCATACCATGCGAACTCTGCTTCACTGTCCCCCTGCCTCCATTGTAGCCACTGCCTCTGAACTCCATCCTCTCCAGTGTGACTCCAGTGATCTATAGGAAAAGCACATCTGCCCTATTTAAAACCTTTCGGCGTGTCCTGTTGCTTAAAATAGACTCCACTCTCCTTGGTGCTGCACTCGGGAGTTCTCCCTGTGTGTGTATCTTGCTCAGGTCCCTAGCTTTGCTTTTTTTGCTTCAGTGACTGACATCACCTATTGCTTCTGCTTAACAAACCATCAGCTAATCCGTTCCTTGTTTGCTTCTCTGTTTGTTTCCTGAGACAGGATCTCACTCTGCAGTCCAAGCTGTCTTGGAGTTCACTGTGCAGACTGGGCTAGCCTTGAACCTGCTGCAACATGCCTGCCTCTGCCTCCTGGGTGCCGGGGTTTCAGCACTTGGGTGAGCCACCGCCGTACCCAGCTCATCCATGGCTTTGTCCATTCTGTGTCCTTACTTGAAGCTCTTTGAATCTATTCCAGCTGGTTCAATTTAACTTATCCTGCGAAACTCATAAGAAATCACCCCTCCTGTTCAGCCAGCTGCTTGCTTTCTGGGCTCCTTAGGACCCTGAAGCTACCAGCATTGCCTGATATGTGCCTACAATGTATCTGAGGCATCTGGTGACGTTTGTACTTTTTTTTTTTTTAAGATTTGTTTTATTTTTAATTATATGTGTGTGTTTGTGTTTGGGGAGGGGTGCTATGTGCACGTAGGAGCACAGCTGCTTGAGGAGGCCAGAGGTGATGATGAATCCCACAGGGCTATAGTTACAGGAAATTGTAAGCTGCCCTGCATGGTTGCTGGGAGCCAAAGGTGGGTCTGTGTCTTAATTACTTTTCTATTGCTATGAAGAAACACCATTATCAAGGCAACTATAGAAGACAGGGTTTCAGATGGCAAGTCCACAGCCATCATGGTGGGGAGCTTGGCACTGGAGCAATAACTGAGAACTCACAAATTGACACAACAGCCAGGAGGCAGAGAACTAACTGGGAATGGTATGGGATTTCGAAACCTCAAAGCTCGCCCACAGCGACACACCTCCTAGTCCTTCCTAAAACAATCCACCAAGTAGTGACTAAGTCTCAAATATATGAGTCTACGGTTGCCGTCCGATTCAAACCACCAGTTTGCAAGGACGGTATAATTCCAGACCCATCACTCCAGCCCCCAAATTTTTTCTTCAAAAAAAAAAATCAAATCTATTCATGGACAATAAATGTAACTGATTTTGGTGATCTAAGAGAACCCTGTTAGGTGTTAAATAGGACATTAAATAGGAGACTGTTTATATGATTCAAAGGTAATAGAATGCAAAAAGTGGTCACTATAAAGAAGACATATCAGTTTGCATGGGAAGCAAACTGCATAAGGGAATTCTGGAAAGGAAACAAAATCAGCTGTTAGTCTCCTCTTTTCTATCTTTTATTTTTTACTTATTCACTTTTCATCCTGCTCACTGCCCCCTCCCAGTCACCCCCTTGAACAATACTTCCCCTATCACCCTCTCTTCTGCTTTCAGTGGGTGGGCCCCTTGGGTATCCCCCCCCACCCTGACACTTCAAGTCTCTGCAAGGCTAGGTGCTTCTCACACTGAGGCTAGGCAAGGCAGTCCTGCTAGAAGAACATATCCCACATACAGGCAACAGCTTTTGGGATAGCCTCTCACTCCAGTTGTTCTGGACCCACATGAAGACCAAGCTTTTCTCTCTCTCTCTCTCTCTCTCTCTCTCTCTCTCTCTCTCTCTCTCTCTCCCTCTCTCTCTCCCTCTCTCCCTCCCTCCCATTACTTATTTTATGTATATGAGAACACTGTAGCTGTTTTCAGACACACCAGAAGAGGGCATCGGATCCCATTACAGATAGTTGAGAGTCATAATGCAGTTGCTGGGAGTTGAACTCAGGACCTCTAGAAGAACAGTCATCTTGAGTCATCTCTCCAGCCCCTTATTTATTTAGTTATTTAGTTTGTTTTTTTTTTTTTTTCTAGTTGTTAGTTGGCATAAATTCAATCTCTGGGACCCACATGTTAGAAGTAGAGGACCAACCAACAGCCACAAGTTGTCTTCTGACATTCACGCACATGCATGCCCACACACACACACACACACACACACACACACACACGTGTGTGTGTGTGTGTGTGTGTGTGTGTGTGTGCACCAGAGATTAAAGGCTGGCAATGGTGTCAGTGGCTGGAGCCCTGCTGTCATGGAGCTCCACAGTAGAAGTGCTCATCAGTCTTAACCTCACCCATGCAGATTTCTCTTCCTCCCTTCCACTGCCTCAGGCCATTCTGATACCTCCTAAGACAAAACAATGGAAAGCCCAGATGTCAAAACTCATTTGGCTCTGATCTCTTACTCCACGTCTTAACATATCTGCAATCTGACCAGTACAAACAGGGCAAGGACCAAACACCTAGCTGCAATCTTTAAGATGAGGCACATTGAGCGTCCAATAGCTGTCCAGCTTGTGCAAGACAGCTAAGACAAAGATCTGAAGCTTCAAATTTAGACCTGAAAGAATTTCTTACTAGCTTTGTCACAGTGGCCAAATTATTTAGCTCCTGGGTGGTTTATTTTTGCAAAGGAAAACTGAGATTAATAGCAGCTCTTATCCCATCAAGTTACTGTGAAGAATAAATGAGAGAATGCATTAGCGTACATAGAAATCGATAAATTTAACTTCTAAAATGGTCAGCTAAATGGAAACACACTTAAAACCTTTTTATATGAGAAGGTGAAACAACAACCCGACAAAATGCCTCTTGTTTGTCCCAAGCAAAATAAACATCAAGGAGAAACGCTGGAGGCAAAGGAGCTTGAGATGACCATGTGGGACCTTCCGCAGACCATAAAGAACAACATAATTTAATCAGAAGCGCCTAGCTTCCAAAGGCCTGAATGAATGTGTAGGAAATGGATGTTTTTCAATCAGGACCTTATTGCATGCCCACAACATAAGACACAGAGCCTCAAATAAGTCGACCAAAGGCCATGTTAACACAGGGGTGGGGGTGGAGAGAGAGGCAGAGTGTCCATTTCTTTACATTATTTTCCCTACTGGCTTCAATGGCAGTGGCTGTAAGCGTACATCTTTGTTACCTCTTATAAGATAGGTAGAATTTGAAGTCTAAGGAATCTTTGCACCACATTTTAACAATCAAGGCTAATAGGTCTCAAGACTGAAAACCATTAGAGCTAAGTCTGACCAGGTGATGTGAAACACAGCAGACTTTTAAAAATGGAGGACCCCCCACACACACACCCTCTGATGGGTCTTTGTCTACTCACCCTGAGACGGAGGCTTCACCTGTAAATGTTCAAATGTGCCTCAGTTTATGAAGACAAAACTGAGGCGGACAAGATGGTTCATCGTATTTAAGAACTTTGCAAAAAGAACTAAAAAATTGTAAATACAAGAAATGATCATGAAGAACATTCAGTTTAACCCTTACATTTTAGAGTTAAATCTAAGCAAACAACACGGCCTCTCATTATTGACAGACGTAGGACCAGAACCCGAAACCCCTCACTGGTGACCTTCTGCCTCTCAATCACACCTCTTATTCCCCAGGTATTATTTGAAGTGCATTTTGAAATGTGTCTAAACATTCTCTGTCAGATTTTTCTGACGAAGCTCTAGGTAGCTGTCTTTCTGTAACAGCACATCAGCCTGGAGTTTAACAAAGTATAGCAGAATAGAAACACCAGACTGAAGAAAAGCTCTGGCCACAAAGGACCTCATTTCACACACGACACTCCCAGCAATCTGAGGCTTAAGCACACTGGAGCTGTGATGACAGGGAGCTATTCCACATTTGTTTTTTGTCTACATGCCCTAAGCTCTCAAGGAAGCTCTGGGGATAAGACAAAACAGTCAATCCCTCACAGTACACAATGGGAGCAGCCGGCATCTTTTTTTTTTCTTTCTTTTTTTTTTTTTTATTTCTATGCTCTAAGCAAAATGCTTATCAGTTTAATGGATTATCTCACTAATACATCCAATTTGAAGTCCATGAATTATGCTCTATGCTTATTAGCATTTTGTTGACACTGAATGAAGCACAAAGAGATTAAGCAACTCGACCATCATCGTTTGCCTATTAAGCAACAAAGATAAAATCTGAAGCAAGACCTCAAAGCCTGTGCGCTTGCTACCTGGCCATGCTGACTCGAAGCTACCGGAGGAGACATGTTAAATGAACCCTTGTGAATAATGCGTAAATTCCCATTGTGGTGGCATATGCAGTGGAGAACCTGGGATGTCCAAAGAACATTTTTTGAGAAGGGTGAGACACTATGAAACCAGGACATTAAAACTGGGGAGATGTCTGAGCTGCTAAAGCACTTGCCATGTAAACCTGGGGACTTGATTTCGATTCCCCGGAACTCCCATTAAAAACTGAGTGAGGTAACAGCACACCTTGCTGAGCTGCTGAAGACAGTAGATTGCTGCAGCTTGTCTGTTGGCCAATCTACTCAGTTGAGCAGATTCCTTGTCTCAAAGTAAGGCAGAATACAAGAGAGGAAGTCGCCCAGTGTTGACCTCTGACCTCCACACACGGATGCACTCACAAATACACACACACCCCAAAAAGGTGTGATCATTTTCATCAACCATTAATTATTCACTTTATCTACTACTTGGCAATAGTACAGTGACATTATTTTTTTTATTTCAAAATAAAATTCCATATTAATAAAATGCATTTATTTGTAGTGATATAGTGGGGTTTTTGTTTGTTTGCTTGCTTGCTTGTTTTGTTTTGTTTTTTTGTTAAGCTTTGGGCATTAACTACCAACATGAATCTTACATTGTCTCTTCAAATTCTGCGTGCCAGAGTAAATTTCCTCTTGTATTATTGTGAACCTGAACACATGACTCTTCAAACTAGCCATCCCTGACTTGAATGGACAATTCTTTTGGTAATATAGAAATAGTCCTTTCATTTTCAAATTAAATTTGCTATATGCTCTCTGAAGTTTGTCAGACTTCATTATATCTCTTTTTTATTGTAATTCTGAATATGCAGGTCTGGTTTTATAATAATTATTCTTACCCATAACTATTTTTAAAAGCTCACAGAGATACCTCACCCCTCAGGTCTGATTGATCTGTGCCAAATGATGGCAATTAGTAGACATATGGACACTCTCCTCTACCTAATGGAAAGCTGACTGCCTCACTCAGACATATTTTCCATCCAAATCTGTTTTAGATGAACTGGGAAAACCACGCAGAGCCACTTCACACACAATGCAATTTGCAGAGCACCAGCAGAGGGGCAAGGAGATGAACTACAGCAGCTTGTGCCTGGCCTCAGCCCCATGCCCCAGCACAGATACATCCCCACAACAGGGAAGGGCACTGCAACTAGTCTATGTCCTCAAAGCCCACAGGTTGGAAATTTAATTCCTGATGCAAGCAACAGTGTTGAGAGGTGGGGCCTCTAATCAGTAATCAGGCGACAAGAATGGCAGCCTCACAGGTGACTGATCTGTTATCATCAGGGCAGTGGGGTTACTACAAAAGGGAATTCAGCAAAGCCCATTCCTCTCCCTTCCCTCTCACATAGATCATTTACAAAAGGAAATCCCTCAACAGACACTAGCATCTTGAGACTGGAGTTTGGAGCCCTAGAACTGTGAAAAATAACTGTGTTGCTCTTATAAATCACTTTGTCTACAACATGGTTACATCACTATGAAACTGTCTGAGACTGCCAATAACTCTTTCTGCTCACAACTGCACTTCAGATTATCAAGTCATGTGCCCCAATGGTGTTTGGTTTGTTGTTGTTGTTGTTGTTGTTGTTTTCATTGTATCAAGCCTATCCTATACCTGGGGGCCAAGGGACTATTTGACCCTGTGAATAAGGAACATCTAGATCTCATCTCATTCATTCCTAAATGAAAAGGCAGACAAAATAGTTCTGAGCTTCCTCCTACATTGAAAACTCCATATGAATAAAAAAGGATGGCCCTGGAGGGCCAGCAGGTGACCCATGTACATCTGGAACTCCAGCTCTGGCTCCTTTATTTCCCAGGGGGCAGACTACCTCACTGAGAGACAGAACCCACTGTCTGACACACAACACGCTCAGGAGGGCCAATGAGAGTGGCTACAAAAGGCTTTGCCCAATATCAAAAGTGCTATGTCAGTGTGCATGCTGGGTCCTCCCGGGGTCTCTTATCTCCCAGACTGGCTCCAGGCAGCTATTTTTATCCACATGCCTCCTGAGTTCCTCCATTCTACCTCTCCTGTTTGTCAACAGCGCATACGAGAGTGACCATCTGCTGTCCGCTCTATTTTTGCCATTCGTAGACTGAAATTGGCAGTCGAGAGAAGGTTGAAACAGAGGTCTCTCTCTTGTGGAGAAAAACTCCAGGTTGAATTGTTCCTGGTATTTCCCATCGGTTTTGCTCTATAACTTCCATGGTTGTGGAGGGAAAGGAAGTTATCTTACCACCACAAAGAACATCACTACTTGCTCACCTGAGAGCAAAGGTAAAGAGTAAGGAAGCCCACTGCAGCTTTTCATGGCAGGCAAATCCAGGCACCACACACACACACACACACACACACACACACACACACACACCAGCACAGCTGGGCTGAAGCTCTCTCCTCATTCTCAGGGAATGAAAACACCTGGCTTATTAATTTTGATTTTAAGAGCAGCTTCCTCTGTCTCTCACATTAGACTTGCATTCCCAAGATTCTGATCAAAAAGGTGAGAGCCGATCGGCACTGCCTGGCGCGGACTCCAGATGTCATGCTTCAGTTCTTTCTCCTGAAAGATGATTGAGGTCGGACTCACAGGAAACTCTCTAGGGGTGGACAGTCTGGCTGCCTGTGGCTCCACTCTGGTCCCCAAGCAAGAATTTCAGTTACGCCAGGTATATCGGGTCGCCCATTAAATTGTTAAGATGTCTCCCGGAGTCCAGCACTGTTATTCTATTTTGTCTCAGAACTACAGAATGGGAGACGATATCGGTGCCTCGTGCCTGAAATGTAAACTAGAAATTTCTCAGACCACCCCCCCCCCATCCTTCCACCAGACCCAACAGAGCCTGGCTGTTCTATGTGTGTTCAAAAGCTATACAAATACCAAATCCTGGAAAGCACCTATGTCTTGTCAGTGACTTCATGCTCAGACTATGGCTGTAGATGTAAACGATTCTCAAGCACAAACTACCTCTGTGCATCATGAGGTCATTAAAGCTGAACACTCTACCTGGCAGCACACACAGAAGGGCTAAAGATGGGTGGGCTTTTGAGGTGGCTCTGGACCAAATCCTAATTCTCTAACACACCACATGACAGGGAAACCCTGCCTCAGTTTCCTCATCCATGAAAAGGGTTAATACATTATCATTTCAAGAACTATCAAAAGAGAGTCACCCCTCAGTACAGGCAGGGGATTGATTCTAGGGTGCCCTAGAAGAACAAAATCTGTGGACAGATCAATCCTCAAAACCAGTGTAAGAGGATTGGGGCATGGTGGTACCTGCTGGTAATCTGCAATGGGGGAAGTAGAAATAGGCAGAATTCTGGGCTCAATGGCTACAAGCTCTAGGCAAAGGAGAAGCCTTGTCTATAAAAACAAAGAGGACAGCACCCAAGGGTGTCCTCTGGCCTGCAAATGCCTATGCATACATGTATGCCTATGCACACATGGACTTGCACACATACATGCATACACATACATACATTCAATACCAATGGATACTGAAGTCCCTTATTTTAAAAAAAGTATATATTTACGTGTAACATACAACTTAACTCATCTGCAAATGAATTGCAATACACCATGTAAATGCTATGTAAAGAGTTACACTCTATATGTCTAGGGTGACAAAGGAAATGACAGATTCAGTTTTTGGAATAGTTTCTGAGTCATGGCTAGCTGAATCTGTGCATGCAGAACCTACAGATACAACTGTACTTGAGCCAATCAAAACTCTGTCCTTGAGCCAGGCCTTGTCACTTGCTGCAAACCATTTAGCTCTCCTTTTTTGACTCTCTCCCTCAATCAGAAACACCACCACAAGAGACAGAACAGCAGGTGCCACACATGTGTAAGGCCTGGCCGAGACCTCTTCTCGGTGTTAACTAGGAAAGCATGCAAGTGTGCCAAAGCCAGGCACATTTTTTTTTTTCTTTTGCATCAACATCAGTACCATGCCGTTGTTCACCTGCACAGTTTTATGGATGTTTCTTCAAACAAACCTCACAGTGAACATTTGAAACACCTGGAGAAGATACTGGTGAACAAGGGAGGCAGTGAGGATGGGGAGGAGGACGACACAGGAAACACCAGTCACATCTCAAGAAGAAAGTCAATTCCACAATGTCCTCCAGGTTTATCCCAGCTCCTGGGTCTGAATATATTTCACTCTTCTATATACTGATGCCTTCCAGGTCAGATCAGTGAGAGGCTGTGGTTTCTGCAGTAAATTCTGTTGGAAGTCAAAACGCTTTGCTCCCAGGGGCACCTGTGCGTGAATGATTAGACTAAACAAAACACAGGTGCAGAGCTGATGCCAAAACCTGCTTGCCAGACATGGCCACCTGTTTCCAAATATTGATTTGAATCACAGAGAACAGCAGTTCCTTGTGAGCAGAAGTGTAATTTAGTTAAGGTAATCTACCTACGCATATAAATGTGGACACTCATGAGATGACAACATTGGGAAATTCCAAAAATCGCATTGAGAGATGAAAGTTCTTGATTCTACCATGCTATCCAACCAGAGGTTACTCTCTCACAACAAAAGTCTGTTTTTCATAATGCTCTTTCATCTATAAACAATGTGTTCATGTAATCCTGATTCTTGTAAAAAAAAAAAAATACTCCTATCTCAAATTTATATTTGCTTCATGGATAGCTAGTTCTTAGTGACCCAACTCACGGTGACTCCAGGCCAGTACTAACTGAAATATCAAATAAATATTCTTTAAGAATGATCTCCCATAAATAGTTCCTGGGTTGAGTCAGAGTTACAGTGTACCTCCTTCCAAGGAGGCAAAGAGACAAACGCGTGCTGTTCTCACATGCCAAAGGCATTTCTTTGGCTCAGAGATTGTTCCCAAACTAATGATTGCCATCCTCTTGCCACCCCCACCCCATGCGCCCACCTTCTGCCATTCCCATTCCGTCAGCTGTGGCAGGGGTGGGTGAGCTGTTACATCCAAGGGGAAAAAGGAGAAGAAACAACTTTTTGATCCTTCCTAGTTTGGGCACCCTTTGCACCCGGAGCAGAATCGGAGATGCTCCGAGCAACTCTGCAGAGTCGGAGCCTGGGGGGGGGGGGGGTGTAGAACTGGGAAGGGTCTAGATGAGGTCCTGCTTCCGTGAGTCAGATGTGCACCGGACAGACTCTGCTCTCCCCTAAAGACACATGTGCACCCCCAAGTCACTCTAAAGGCAGAGAGTTCACACGTACACGTTCACAAGCACACACTCAGGAATGAAAGCCCAGGAGTATAAACAGCCTATGCAGTCCCAGGTTGCCTCATTAAAAGGGACATTGGAAGCCTTTGCATGCTTAGAATCTAGACTTCTAGATTCTACGACAGTGTTGCAAAGACAATAAAGTTCTCAGGGAAGGGGACTGAAGCTGGGAAGGAAGAAATGAGTCCATAAATCCGACCTATCTCAGCAGTCGGGCGCACACTGAGTCTGTATAGACAGCAGAGTTTGTCATATAAGGTATGGGAAGATAAAGGCTTGGAACCATAAAGTGTCTCATTATGACCTAAATAAGGATACTTTGGTAAGAAAGGACATCAGACTGTGGGAAGCTGCTGAACACTCATGTGTGGGTTTCTGCCCTGCAGAGAGCAGAACAATTTTCCCTCCCTTTTGGGTAGAGCAAGCCTGACTCATGGAAAGGATGAGTTTCGTGGGCTTTTATTCATGTGGCTGGAAAGCAGCACACATTTCTTCCCCTTCTGGAAAACTTGAATCCAAAGGCGTAACTCAGGGTATACTGTGGACCAGTGCATTCTCTCTGATAACGGGAAAAGGCTGCATAACGTGCATTGTGTTTGCAGAGGTAGGGTTCTGGTCCGTGTGTTTTGGTATGGGGTTATTTTAATTTTTGCTTTTGTCACAGTCTAATTTAGGACTGACACTTCTTGACATTCCAAAGTATCCTGAGACATGGTGCTCAAGGTGCCCAGTCATCTGCTCTTGGGGAACGGAGTCGAGCCTGTACGCTCAGAAGGGAAGTAGCAGGGTCTTCCCTCTTGAGCTACTGGAAAAAGAGCTAAACCACACAACGGGCTACTAATCCCTAAGGCAGCATGAGCTGAGCTTGAAGAACCCAGGTTTGGAGCCATGTATTGTCAAGTACCAGGTTATATTTTCAGAGCCATGTTTGTCCAGTCACACTGTGAAATCTCCCTCCATACTGGAGGTGTACTGGGAGTTATCCTAGGAAGAAGTAACCCAGAGGTTAAAAAAAAAAATGCCCAGGAACAGGCAAAGTCTAGATTCTAAGCATGCAAAGGCTTCAAATGTCCCCTTTAATGAGGCACCATGGGGCTAAGCCCAAAACACAGGGGACTCTACAGCTGAGTCCATGCTCTGGCTCTGTGAATCTAAAGTCCTCTGGGAGGACTGCAAACCACTGCTCATCCTGACATCCCTTCTCATTATCAGAATGATGCAAACTAGGCCTCATGGTGGTCCCTTCTCCTCCTCCTCCTCCTCCTCCTCCTCCTCCTCTTCTTCCTCCTCCTCCTCCTCTTCCTCCTCCTCCTTTTCCTCCTCCTCCTCTTCTTCCTCCTCCTCCTCCTCTTCCTCCTCCTCTTCTTCTTCATCTTCTTGGCTTCTTCTTCCTCCTCCTCTTCTTCATCTTTTTCTTATCTTCTTCCTCCTCTTCTTCCTCTTCACCACCACCACCATCATCCCTGAGCATCAACTATGTGGACAGAAACGAATATCCTACAGCCATGATGATAACAAGGAAAGATACAGGCTTTGCCATCATGAGCCAAAAAAATAAAAAAATAAAAATAAAAGACTCTGAAATCACTAATACCATTTGCATTGTCTTAGCCTCTGGTCCACATAAAAACTTCTAAATACATCTCTGGTCAGAGTAAAACACAAGCACTATGAATCTGAGTTACAGGATAGCACAGGAAGGTCATCAGAAACTGACTTTAAATCCGCTGTTCCTGGAGCTGGTGAAGTGGCTCAGTCAGTGAAACACATGTCGCACGAGAATGAGGACCCAAGTTCCAATCCCTAGCACCCACATTAAAGGTGGGTAGGGTGACATAACCCAGGCAACAGTCCCACTGCTTTGGCCGTTCTACTATCAATACGCTTATGAAACAAAAATAGACCCTAACAGCTGTTTCTGTAGTCTGCCTTTCCAAAGCACAAACTATCAGTGATTCCTGCTTCCAAAATCTGAAAAGGACAGACGAGCAGAACTGAAAAACTGCTGGAGAGCTGGGCACTCCCCAACATCCTTTAGCTCTCTTCTCAGCTGTTCCTATCAAGCTGGAGGCTTCACTCATGAAACCTACTTGTGACCCCCAAGCCACAGGTGCCAGGGAGCAGTCCCCACACCGTGTGCCCATGCCACCCAGGGTCTATAAAGGTCTTCTCCCACTCTCTCCCGTCTTCCCCACGTCTCATAAACTTCGTAGGAGCTACCTAAGAAATACCAGTTGGTTTTATAACCTTCACCTAGCAATTACAGGCAGAGGAGGTGAGGAGAGATGAGGCAGAAAGAGACTGAAAAAAAAGATTAAATTTTATAGACTCAATGTTTGAGCTAAGGAGACAGTAAAGATGAGGCCTCAAGATCCCCGAGGTCAGCCAAATTCCATCCCGATGGCTAACTGCTAATGTCAGATCTGTGATGAGATTTTTCTTCATCATTATGTCCCTGCCTGGAATGGAGTTCAATCACAATGTGGTTAAATGTGGGGATTAGCATGCAGTGATTAACCCAGCCAGAGACTTGGAAAGTCTGCTGCCACAAGTCCCAGTGCCAGGAGAGGAGCTGTCCTCTACAGTGGATGGGCCAATAGGCGGGACCCCCGGGGTTTGGAGCTGGCCAGTTCAGTTGTATCTGGCAAGAAGATGGGGGTCGGGGGAGGGGCTGACTGCAGTGACTGGAGGGGTACAGAGAACAGAGCAGTGCTCCAGGAGCACAGAGAAGAGCAGAGTCATTCACAACTGCCAGCAGGAGGCTGTAACAGACAACAGAAGAGCTTACAGCAGGAGACCCCAGGGTCAAGCTCAACCAGGAGAACCCCGGAGAAGACAGGCACCTGCAAGGTAGGGAAGACACCTCCATCCTAGAGAGACCAGGGGAGAGGGTCCTAACTAGATATGGGGCCAGGAAACTTCCAGGGTTACTGAGCTACTAGGTAGGCTGTAGCTCCAACCCAGGTCTTCCCACCACGGGCTCTGTCCTCCAGTCTCAGGCTCCCTGAATGAGGCACACAAAGCTGTAAAAACCCCCAAGGGAGAACTCTCCTCATTTGAGGTCACTGCTGGATCTCAAGTGACTGACAAAGCCTGACATACAGTAGGTACCTAACTGGTTAAATGATAAATGATTCATGATCAAAGATCAACAGCATCGGTGCTTAGGAAATGAAAGTGGGGGGCTGAGGCCAAGTGCTTGTCATTCTTGCCCAAGGCAAGCCATGGAAACAAGACTTTCCACTTCCTAACTTCAATCCTAAATGCACGAACCCCGTTCCACAAAGCCAGACACATTCCTTTCTATGTAAGAGTTGAGTGTAAAGTCGTCTCACTGCCCGTGTCCATAGTCGGTTTCAAACCCCTATTCCCACAGGTAGCTCAGAGGTAGAGTTCTTGCCTAAAATGTATGAGGTCCTGCATTTGGTTCTTACCACTAAAAAACAACCAGAAAATTCCTGAAGAAGACCTGCCCCATGCCCAGAGCAGTGAATGCTGACTAGAAAGCCAGAAAGAATGTGGACAGGCCTTGCTCCATGTCCTCACCCAGTCTTTCCCCCACTAGCTCCTACAATTTCTGCTCAATCGAAAAGACAGGATCTTTGTGTCGCTGAATCTGAACACAAAGATAACTATTGTTCCTGGGTCTGTAAATCTTCATTCAGAAGGACTCTGTGCCATGTGAAGATGTGGTCATGGAAATGCGCTAGTGTTTGCTTACCAAATTTTCTTCTGCTGTGTTGTTACTGCTGGCTGGGACTCCTGTGTGGAAAGACACTGCAGAGTCTTACCATTAGAGCAACTCAAAGGCAGCTTCAGCCCCTTCCCCTCATTACTTTGTCTCATTGACCCTCCTTCCAACCGAACCCCTGCTGTAGATAATCTAGGCACCTTTAAACATCCATCTAAAACCACAGAACATCCTATCAGAAACCCAGGCTGTCTCCTTAGCATCCATCCACATTAGCGGTCCTTCAGAACAGCTAGGAGACGGTTAAGTCTTCAATGACTTTAAAAATATCTTAATCCCACAGTTGTGACCTAGGTGCTCCTGGGAAGGAAGCTGAGAACACAGTTAACACATCTTTGTAGTAAATTCTCAGGTGAGGACTTCAATATGTCTTCCTGGTCAACAATCTGGTTGATAAGGGGAAGAACTGCATTCCAAGAGAGAGTTCTGAACAACTCCCTGGGTCACTTGTGTGTGTGTGTGTGTGTGTGTGTGTGTGTGTGTGTGTGTGTGTGTGGTCTCTCTCTCTCTCTCTCTCTCTCTCTCTCTCTC
>NC_034591.1:56538499-56539505 GCF_900095145.1 Mus pahari
CCTCTCTTTCCTCCCCTCTCTCTTCACCTTTGATGTCTTTTCCCTTCTGTGAAACACTAGGGACACTGGCAGTTGATCTGTGAGAGTCAGTTGTTCTTGTGTCTGGTTAATTTTGGTCTCAGCATCACATTTTATTCCAAGACAAGTCCCAGTGTGGCGCACCACTGAGAACACGGTTATAACTGAGCATGTTATAATGGAGTCTCATGCCAAGTGACTTGGAAAGGTGCATCTACCTTTCCTTTGTTAAAAACAAAAACGATTACAGAAGCAGCTGTCTCCTTCTGTAGATGTCTGGAAGCTCTAGACAAGGTTTCCTTCAGTGGTTACAAATAAACAAAGAGGCAAGTAAGCAAGCAAACAAATAAATGAAAAAAAAATAAAAAAGAACGCATCACTATAGGGATTAAAAGAGATGGCTTGGTGGCTAAGAGCACTGGCTGCTCTTGCAGGAGACCAGGTTTTAATTCCCAGCACCTACATGGTGGCTCACACCCTCTGTAACTCCATTCCCAGAGGACCTGCCTTCTTCCAGCACTCTACACACATAGTATACAGACACACAGGCAGGCAGCGTCCATACTCAGAAAATGAAAGTATGTAATTTTGATTTAATTCATCACTATAAGCTTCCTCATACCATCCTGGGTTTTACTCACTTGAGTACAGCCTTGACTACAGAAATCATCTTATCTCCTTCACATCCCCTAAAGACGGTTTTCTACAGCTAGTGTCTGACAGCCTCATTAGAGTGGATTTCTCCTACTTTCAACGCTGAAAAAAGAAAAACAAACTGCATTTCAGTCCTGAGTATCCTCCACAGCACTGACAGGTTATCTGAAACTCGGTCAGGCCTGGCAAATATCGTTTGAGAAATATCTGTTGAATACCTTCTCAGGGATTTACTTCATACTACACCAGCCCAGCCCCAACGAAAGCCATCTGTTTCTCTCTTTCCTGCCCCCTCCCCCTGTCTCTCTGTCTCTGTGTGTGTGTGTGTGTGTCT
>NC_034591.1:56539600-56552660 GCF_900095145.1 Mus pahari
TCTCTCTCTCTCTCTCTCTCTCTCTCTCTCTCTCTCTCTCTCTCTCTCTCTCGCGCGCGCGCGCGCGCGCACACATTCTCTCCCTCTCCAAACTCCAGGAGAAGATATAATGGCTCCTTGTCCCATTAAAGACCATTAACCATCCAGTGTTGCCCTAGTCCCCTTGAAAATATTTAAAGGAAAAAAAAATGTAAGTTAAGTTAGAGAAAACATCTTACATCTGTTAAGGGACAAACCCTGAATATTTTAAACTTTATGAGCTATTAAATCTGCCTCACCACTACTTTAGTCTGCAGTTAGAGCAAAAATACCCATAAACAATAAGCCATGGCCCACATTTCAATCAAACTTCATTTATAAACAAATAAACAAAAAACCACAGACAATTTGCAAATGAATGAACCAGTCCACATTTCAATACATGTTATTTATAAAAGTCAGTGGACCCAACTGACCTATGGATTATACTTTTTCAAGCCCAGCATTAAATCTTGGAAAAAACATACAAATACTTTCCAATCATTTTTTCCAATTCCCAGGAGCAACACCCAGTTCTGTGTGGACTCCTTAGGAGCAAACTAAGAAAGAATAATAACGGGAGCTCCGAATGTAAAAGCTAAAGGCATATCACTTGGTTTATTGATTATGTCCAGTCACTAGGCAATCATTAGACTTCATTTAGCATGACACACATATGGCTGGTTATATATTTAAACACAAGCTGCATGTAATAAATCTATCAATATGTTTCAAAGTCATAAATCATGCCACAAGAGACTTCAGACTAAAACTGTGGTTATTTCCAAAAATTATGCCTAGAAAACACGGCTTTCTAGTCTGTTTCAAAAAAAATTTCTCTCTGGACAATAACAGCCATGAGGAAAAAAAAAAAAGAGGTGACACAGAAAGACTGGGTGGTGAACCCCTGCTGGCTTTTGGATGACATCATCCACAGTCCCCTAAAAGGTATCAACAGAGAGTCTCGGCTTAAAAGTTGCAGTCTACTAGGAAAGGAAAGTAGTCTTTGTGGCTATAAACCTACAGTTTTTGGTTATAACGTGAAACAGAAGAGCAAAGAACTCTTCTTACCAGTCACCTGAAGTCTCTGACACAGCCTGCGGGCTCTGCAGAAAACATCTGCCCACTCCACCCACCCCCACATACATAATCACCCCTCCAAGAGAGCCAGGAATCCTTACCGAAGCCTACATGTTATTTGGGGCACACAAACCACATGTGCACATAGACAGATATGCACGGACATGCACACACACACACACACACACACATGCACACATGTACATGCATACCTGAACATTGGCTATTCTACATTCAGGATAATCAGTTCAACGCCTCCTCGTGAGCTTTCTAAACAGTAAAGCGAGTTCAATTCAAATGGTCTGACTGTAGAGAAGAGAAAGACAGGCAGCCCTGCCAAGAAACAACGAAGGCTACAAACGAGTCCCCAGGCACCTGGAGACTCTTGGACAGATGTGCAGACATTCTCTGGCACTAGACAGTGTCCCAGAAAGTGGATTAGTCAGGCAGATGGCATTAGCCTTGGAGGAAGGAGTCTGGAAGAGTCAGACAGAACTGGGAGAGCTGATGACCCTTACAAGAAACCCAATGCCTTTCAAGACACAGCTGCTCCGTGTCCAAGAAGTTGGCAGCACACACCTCTGGGGCAGCTGAATCTTCACTGCCAAAGGAAGAGTGAGAAGAGGAGGGGAAACAGAAAGGAGATAGGCTGAAGGAGATGAGGGCTCTCTCCCTCTCTCTCTCTCCCTCTCTCTCTCTCCCTCTCTCTCTCTCCCTCTCTGTCCCTCTCTCTATCTCGATTCAAAGCCCATAGTAAACAGAGGACATGGATTGGAGAGAGATCCTATGATAGGTTGCAAATGGGACAGCAGAATCCCCAACCTCCCCGCTCATGGGCCATTCAGTTCTGGAATTTTTGACAGGAAAAACTACAGTGTTATTCTAATGGCTTTGAGACCCAAACCCACCAGGACCCACAGGGCAGCCCCAAACTAATGACAGATAAATGGGACAATGACTGGGGGACAGCAGTCTCACACAGTGATAGTGTTTCCGCTGAAACGTGCAGAGGCAAGAGGGAGGAGAGAAAGGGAAGGAAGAAAGTAGAGGAAAAGAATAAAGAAGAGAAGGGGAGGGGGAAATAGAGAGGAGGAGGAGGAAGAGGAGGAAGAAAGGGGAGGACGAGAAGGGAAAGCGAGAGGAAAGAGAAAGGAAGGGGGATGAAAGGGATGAAGGAAGAGAGAGAGGGGAAGAAGAGGAGGGAAAAGAAGGAGGAAGAGTAGGAGAGTAGGGGGATAGAGTAGGAGGAGGAAGATGAGAGGAGGGAAGAAGAAGAGAGGAAGTGGAAATAGGGGACAGGAGCTGTTTCCAAATGAGCACCCTTTGAATAGTCAGTGAGAAGATGAGCAGGCTAGCCTAGGACTCCTGAGGACTGAGGAGGCTCTGTGGGGGAGGTGGCAAGGCACCAGGAGCCAGGGCAGTGGGGTTGCCAGTACAGCTCCCAAGGTTAATCTCCCTGATGGTCCAGAGACAACAGTCAGCCCTAGAGTACATCCCATCCTCACACAGTGTCCCCTGTGGATGTGAAGCCCCTGAAGCTCCTGCATGGACTTGCAACATACTCTTTCTCTAGCTGGAGAGGAGAACACAGATGACCTCCGCTGGGAGGAGGTTGCCATCTTTGTTTCTTGTTCCCTACCTTTTAGATATCAACAGCCACATGGAAACGGGATAGAGTATCAGATAGGCCAAGCAGGTCAGGATTGCCACTGATCTGACTGCAGCCAGTCACCAGTTTAGGCCGGCAAGGAATGTCTCCTTTACCCTTCCCAGCTGGAGCTGTCCCCACGTGACCTCCACCACGCCCCTCATCTGTCACCTCAGGGCACCTCCTCTCTCTTGTGCTGTCATTCACCTTATGGATAATGGATAGCACATCAGGCTGAGGCTAAGAAAAGAACAAGGTGGTTAGACGTGTGCTTGCTATAAATAGATCCACGACATGACCAGCATTTGCCAACTTTTGAGCAAAGGCAGGCAGAAACAGCAGCAGTCACCGCTGCAACTTCCCCTGGGTCCTTAGGAGAGCTGGCTTCAATACTGCAGCCACTGCCCTGAGGCTTCCTTGAACAGCCAGGGGCTGGGAAAATGTCTGCACTGTTGAGAATAAACCGCGTTTCTGGAACTGTGACGCTTGTGGGTATGCCTACATACTGGAGAGGACCTGCCTTCCTCCTCCCACGAAACCTTTCTCTATAGGGTTTAGGCATCTTGTCTGTCAATTTTGCTCTCAGGAACATTTCTGTGGCTAGGGTTTTATGCATACATGGATTAAAGTATTGATCCGATATTAATTGATCTTGTCTATGTGGACAATAAATTTGGCACACAGTTGGGCCATGCAGCAACAAAGAGGAAGACTGAAGAATGGCTTCCAGCTTTCTAGTGTACTAATTACTCTTGTGACTAGTAGGGAGAGTTGAAAAGAAATACAAATGGAAAAATTATAAAGAAGGGAGCCTTTCTCAAGACATTCCATTAAGAAGCACAAAGAAGTGAGATCTTTTTCAGTTTAAAAATCATTCTTCTTTCAGAGTGAGCTCTTTGGGGCAAGCGCTCTGTCACTGAGCTATCCCTTATGTACACCTGACCTTCTAGTGTTTGCATGTATGTAAACACGGGGGTTAGAGAGTGGGGATTGACTATGAAAATAGACAGGAAACCATTAGGGCAAAAAGGATGCTGATAGGAAAATAGAAAAATGGCTATCGGGGGTGGATGGGCACACAGTGGGTATGGAGGATGGAAAAAGAAGGAGAGAAGAAAGCAACACAAACTGGAAAAAAAAATGATGAAATGTAATCCTTTGTATTCTCAATGTATACACATATAAAGTGAGATCTTCGGCTTGGTGGTTCGAATGCAGAATAAGGTGACTGTTCTTAAGACCATGAGAGGACTGGCTTGAAGAATCTTACATGTGCCCAACCCCTCAAACTACTGCCATGTCCTCAAAGGCCCCCACACACAAAAAGGGACCTGTGAACGTTTAGCAGCCTGAGGGACAGCTACTGCCTACTGTCCCACCATCAAATGTAGCCTGAAATGTTAGTGGTAAGGAAGAGAGACACTTAGGAAAGGATACAGCCAACAGTGACCATTGTCCCCTCCTCTCCTCTCTTCTCCTCTCTTCTCCCCTCCTCTCCCCTCCTCTCCTCTCTTCTCCCCTCCTCTCCCCTCCTCTCCTCTTCCCTCCCCTCCCCTCCTCTCCTCTCTTCTCCTGTCTACAGGCAACATAGCTGCAGGACAGATGGAATGTTCCCCACAGGCTCACATAATGCTTATTGAGAGGTTGAATACTTTAGAAGGTGGAGAGCAACTGGAAGACGTAGGTTACTGGGACCCGCCTTTGAAGGTTATGTTGGTCTGAGTTCTCTCCTCACCTCTGCTTCCCATCACCAGGAAATGAACACCCTCATCCTCTTCTGCCATGCCACTGGCCCAGGGAGCGCGGGCCGGAGCCTCTGCAGTATGAGCTACCCCTCTCAGCGTCATAGCCACCTGAAACACAGCTGACAGTGGCCGCCACTGGAAACTACCACGGAAATCAGGGAAAAGGTGCGTGTCCACAACTCCCTTTCCAAGTGGCAAACGAGCGAACCCATCGTGAGACAGTCGGCCACAGAAGGCTCTTCAGAAAGAGGTGTGCTTCGAACCAGGCCTTCACCCAGCACAGCACTTACACAAAACAAACAGTCCTACCTTCCCCTGTCATCAACAATAGCTGACACAGAAGAATCTGTGTTGAGAAAGCAGAGGCCTCCAGTGCTCATAGATCACCGACAAGCCTGCTTCCTGCAGAGGCTTTAATAACCAAGCAGATAGGAGATCTCCTCCCCCCCACACACACACACCCCATTTCCACAGCACACAGCTCATCAATAACGCAGGCAGGAGATAATGTGCCAAGACCTGCTGTGCCCTCCCAGCCGAGCGTGACCTCACAGGTTCCTGGTTTTGCACGCTCTGCGTTCACGCCTGGGAAATGGTGGAAACAGAGCCTTGACTGCACAGGCCTTTTCTGATTCATTTGTAAACTACACTAATAATCCCAAGATGCAGACACGGGAGGGGGGACAATCATCCCGGAACTGACAAGAAGGGTATTTTTTGCAAGACAGAAGGGAATGATTATAATGATTTATTAAAATCTTACAATGTGAGAAAGTAAGATCGGCAAACAAAATCCAATTAAGGAATTCACCAAATAAAAGGGAATTGAACTCCCCCAGCCTGGGGCTGACAAAGACGCCATTCAGGAAAGAGCTTTATATGCTAAACTTAGCAAGGCAAACCTAGTTATTTTCCATGCAGTGCTGTTCTTAAAAGAACTATTTAACTTCATCCATCTCTAGGACTAAGTATTTAGACTTGTGGAGTTTTAAAAAAAAAAAAAAATTAAACTCCAATTTAAAATGCATTTGCCTCAAGGACTGCCTTGTGTAGGCCTGAGTTGATTAATTCAATGTTCATAAGGCTAGCTGGATTTGTTTTCTTTCCCTCCCTCAAGTCTTTCAAATCATACAAGGGCCCCTAAAACCTACACATTTTAGTTTTCAACTTACTGTTCCCAGATGCATTAATCTAGTGCCATTCCTTTCTCAACATCATGGGCTCCGTACATTGGGGGTGGGGGGGGGGTTGCATGTGTATGATGTTTGTGATTTTAAAGTTTCAGGAGCTGGGCAGACAGCTCAGGGGATAAAGTACTGATAGCCTGAGTTCAATCCTAGCACCCATGTGAAAAGCCAGGTGTGGTAGCAGACTTATCCCAGCCCTGGGGAAACAAGAGCAGGAAGTTCGCGGCTTGCTGGCCATCCAGTCTAGCTGCATGGCTACCGAGCAGTGAGAGACCCTGACTCAGATAGAGAGCCCCTGAGGAGTGACACCCAAGACTGACCTCTGACCTTCACACTTACAGTTGGACAAGTAAACACAAACGTGTGCACACGCAGAAACATTCACACACACACACACACACACACACACACACACGCAACGATCTCAGCCTTTATTTTTCTCTTCAGTTCCCACACAAAAGTCTACCATGTCTAACAATATCTCAGGGACAGAGGAATGAAGGTTGCCCTTGGCCTCTAAAGCTGCCCTTGCCCTGGGTTCCCTCAGGAGGTCTTGCTGCCTGTAAAGAGCGCTTCCCATCTGAATTCCCAAGCTTCGGATTGCACCTCCTGCTCCAGGGACGCTTCCTCCAGACTCACAGATGGCATGCCCAGGCCAGGACCTCTGTCCTTCCCCCTCTGCCCTGCAGCACCACAGAGGACCTCCCCCTCCCTTCTAGCACGTGCCTCAGTCCAGCTCTTCTGGGCCATCTCATCTTCCTAGGCCCTACCTGCCACGTGACCTCACAGAAATCATCCACTCCTGTGTCCTAGCTGCTTCCAAACACTGCAGCAACAGTGAGGAAGCCCAGCATCTCCGCTCTGCTCTTGAACCTCTCTGCTTTGACCTCTCACTCGAACACCAAGAAACCAACAGTCACATTCAAAGTATCTAAAACTGTCCCCATGGCCTGCTTCTTGGTGTCTGTTCTTCCGAGTGTATCTCATTCTAGAAACTAACCAGTCAAGGCTGAACCAGAAACCAGTTCGGTACACTGCTCTACCCACACGCAGCAATCAGCACGCAAGACCAGACCCCCCTCTTTCTCTTCTACACTTCTCCCTCACTTGGGACCTCGTGGCTCTCCTCTCTGGAGTCTTCCTCATTTCGCCCTCCTGCCTTTCCCCCTGTTCCCCTCCCTCATCTGGTCCTCTGAACTCCCCAGAGGCTAGACACATTGCTCCTTCCTTCGAGTTTAGTTAATGATCCCACATCAACTGGACAAGTCTAAGTCCTTTATCCAATACTTATGTTTTCCTTTTCCATCCCAGTGCCACTAAACTGCGTGAAGCCACCTTCCCTTCCCTTCCGACAGGAGACATGCCTACCCATGTCCCGTCAGGACTCATTTCAACCATCACCTACTCTGTGAAGCCTTCTGTTCCACATGAACTGCTGCATACCCTTAAAATATGCTCATTGAAGCATTAACCCCAAATATGGCTGGGTTTGAAAAGGGCGGGGGTGGCTCTAAGGAAGTAATTAAGGATAATATAAATAGTATGTCAGGCTTTGGGGACACTGAGATAGCTCACCGAGAAAAGATTCCTGTCACCAGGCCTGACAACTTGAGTCTGATCCCTTGGAGCGACATGGTGGAAGGAGAGAATGAACTTGCACAAGCTGTCCTCTGACCTTTACACATACATCATGGAGTGCCCAAACCCCCACCACCACCACCACCACCACCAAAAATAGATGAATCAATTAGTGTTCAGATTTTTTTTTTAAATAGTGGAGCTCTGATCTGATTAAGATTGGAACCTTTATAGAAAAGAGCTCCGAAAATATATCTATGTGCTCCTTCATCTTTCTTCTCTCTCAGAAGCACGGAGAGGTGAACGTCTATCTAGGAAGACATCTCCTCAGAGACCTAACCCTGTCGGAACCTTGGTTTGGAATCTCGAGACTTCAGTATAGACGGACGGTGGCTTTGTTGCCGCGGCTTCCTGAGTGATGCTCCATCCTTACCCTCTTATGACCCTCCCCTTACCCTGGGTGAGGACCCAGGACAGGCTGACCGTCACTTCTGGTAATTTGCTCATGGGTCCACCCACCAGAGTACCCATGGACTTATAACACAGCTACCTATGTCTGTGTTGCTCACCCACTAACCGCAGACTCCTAGAGAGGAGAAATCGTGTGTTATCTGCATCCTTGTGATATTTCTCTTGTTCTGATACAGCACCTGCCCAGAGACAATTTGTGCTTGGTAAATTAGCTCACAAATGAAAAGACTTTTGGTTTATTTGTAAGGCTGACTATGAGGTAAGTCAACATTTTACACTCCAACTTTCTTTTTGTTTGCTTGTTTGGTTGGTTTGTTGCTGCTTTTGTTATTGTTGCTGCTGCTGCTTTTTTTTTTTTTTTTTTTGCTTTTGTTTTTCCAGACAGAGTTTCTCTGTGTAGCCTTGGCTGTCTTAGAACTCATTCTGTAGACCAAAGTGGCCTCAAACCCATAGATCCCTCCACCTCTGCCTCCAGAAGGCTGGGACTAGAGGTGTGTGCCTGTGACCTGGCTCAGAACTTTCTTCTATTCTTCACATCCCCTTGAATGATCTTATTCCCACACGAAAAGGGAATGCTTTGTTGCATCCTGCGCCTACACCCTCCTTTCTCTTCTTTCCTTTTAGGGTGCTTGGTGAGTGACCTCCCAACAAGTAGTTTATGTCAAACCCTGTAGATGCCAGACAACAAAGACAATTCAAGTCGCTATTTCTGGAGATCTCTCTCACCAACAAAATCTCAGTGCATGGCCTGGTCCCCAGGGTTCTAGGAACTCTGTCTCCCTGCTGAACAGGACTCATACCTCCCACTCACGATGGAGCCAAGACACAAGATGACTTTATCCACCCGAGAGAAAAAAAAAAGGAAAAGAAAAGGTCCGTTGAGGCTGCTGGCCAAGTTGCCACCTCTCTCACGCCTGAGCCAGCCCTCCTCTGTACTCGGGGGACATCAGTTAGTTACCTTTGCTTTCCCTCTCCCCAGCCATTCATGACCGTTTGCAACAAAGGGCTTAGACCAATATCTCTCTTAGAATTTTTTTTTTCCCTTTGAACAAGAGGGCCTCTTTCTTCACACGCTTGAGCTACATACACTTCGGAGATGATTTTGAGAGGTTTATGGATCCACTTTGCCACCTCCTTCCCCAGTTAAAACTGCAAGGTCTCGGGAACGCTCTCCGTGATTCCTAAGCTTTCAGCACCTGTAAAGCTGCAAGGTCCCAAGGGGCCCTGGGCTTCAGGCTCCCCAGGATTCATCCTATACTCCAGCTCCACCCCCTGTCCAGACAATCTGTAGCTCCGGAATCTGCATGTGTAGGAAGATGTGGAAGGGTCGGGGTGCAGTTGGGAAGCAGGGGAGGGAAGCAGCTGACCTCCAAAGCCACTTTTTCAGAGCTCTTTACATTAGACTGAGAAGTCTGTGTCCCTCTCCAACCGTGCTGGTGCTATTTTGGGAAAGACCATGCTGGGCGTGATGAGGAGATACGTAAGCCAAAAGAGTCGTTTGTCTGTGATGCTGCCAGTGTCTCAGTATTCCCACCCAGGTGCTTTGATCTTACTCAGAAAGTAGCAGCAGCATTCACCTCTCCCTTTAAAGCATCTGTGTTCTTACTGACAGATCCCCGGGCAGTTACAGAAGAGGCTACCAACCTCTCAAGGGCAAACGACTTCTAAGAAGTTCTTGACTAAGTCCAGATGTAGGTTTGGTAAAGAGGCCACATTAACGTGAACATACCATCTCGCTACCCTCTCTCCGGTACACATAAACTTGGAGCATCCCCAGAAAAGCATTCTTGACAGGTTCAGGCCTCGTTGCTTAGGAGTAAAAAAAAAAAAAAAAAAAAATGACATTCTAGAAATCTAAAAATACAAAAACCACATTCTTTGTGGCACCTCCACACCACAGCACACATGATAAATAGGACTGAACAGAAAAATGCACCCGCCAGAGGTAGACTGAGGCTGAGGCGATACACCCTGAGTGTTCCCAGCATCCCTGCAGTCGCCAGCCAGCCCTGTTCTCAGTCCCTGGTTCCTTCCTTTCTCTGAGTTAGCTAGACCCACCTTACCTACTGCTCTCCCCTGCCCTCCCTCTTGCCTTTCTCTCCTTTCCACTCACTGTGGGTGACTATGGTGATGTCTATAACAGCCAAGAGCCCGAGGGAAGAAATGTTGTTTCCCAAAACTCTGGGCTTGCACCCAGCTGACGCATTCCACCTCCCTCCCTCAGTCCCAAACCCCAGTCTTCGCCAGCAGCTTGTTGTCATGGTTACTCTAATCTTTACCTGCTTTGCTTGTTAAACAAGCTGGCTTTCCTCCAACCCACCTCCTGGCTGCCCCTACCTCTGTGACTTTACCCCCCCCCCCAGTCTCCATCTCCTTCTTTTCCAGTAGTGACAAAGAGAAGGTGCACAAATCCCTGTGCCCCTTTCTCACCTCTCTCCACCAGATTCCATCAGAGCAGTTCCTCCTCTGTTTATTCCTAATGGAAAAGTACCACTCAGGAGGGAAAGCACACGTGGCTGGAAACTAAGGCTCTGCAGAGGCCCTAGAGTTAGGAGAGAGAAAAAGGGACACTACCTGCTAAGTTCATTAAGAATTCTCTTGGTTGGCAGAGAAACTGATTGTTAGAGTCCTTTACCCGACGCGCTGGGGTCTGCTGAGACCGCTCTGCCCAAGGAACTACCCACATCACACTAGAGCCTCTCAAATGCTTCTTCAGAGACACAGGCCTTCTCCCGAAGTCTCACAGCATGGCCCCTCCACTCCACCACCCTTTGCTTGTTCATTGTGAGTCTCTTTAGGCTGCTCCGAATTCAGCTGGTCCTTGCTACCTTGGAGAGCTTAATCCCACCCAAATGTCCTCCATCTCTTGTTTCTTAAGCCAGCTTCTCTATGCTTACTCGCTTCCCCTCAGAATACAAGTGTAGCTTTCCATCTTTAAAAGGGGTCTCCTTTTGACTCATGTTCCCGCCCACGGGCCACTTACCTTCAGTTTCGGAGATCCATATTCTTGTCATTCTTTCCTTGCTTTGCCTTCAACCTAGTGCAGAACGTTTCCCTCCAGAATCATGGCAGAGCCACGGTTGTAAAGGGCTTTACTGTTGGCTGACCTCAGTGCACCCACACACACTATTGTTCTCCTTAGCAAGTAGCTGGGATTATGCCCAAAAACAGGGAGGTAGGCCTTCAAAGACCTTTTTTTTTTTTTTTTTTTTAAGTATCATCTTCTTTATTAAATAAATAATGACAAGAAAGAAAACAAACATTCCATCTCCATAATGCAACATTATACACAGTTATAGTTTAAATATTAAATCACTTTCTATACATCTTTGGCTGGCTTGAGTGTTTGTAAGCGACCTAACTTTAGGCAAATGATTTAACCTTTGTTGCCTCCGTTTCCCCATATTTTACTGAGGTAGTAACTTATCTACTCTTTATAGTTAATTGAGATTATTAAATGAAGCAATATACATAAAACAAAGACATGGCCCCCACCCCCGACCCCATAAATGCTCAAAAATCACTAGTGACCAAGAAACGGATAATCAGTGTTCTTTGTCCAGCTTGCTGGGATTTGCTGAGTCCACTCTGCCCAGGGAGCTGCTTCAGCCTAGGGCCCTGAATCTTCTTTAAAGATATAATCCTTGTCCCAAGGTCGTACCATCACCAAGCTGGTCAACAGTAGTAGCTGCCCTGTGTCCTTCTCCTTTGATATTTTCTCCCACCTTCCCCTTCTCCTCCCTGCCTTCCCTCATGACTTCTGTCATGAATGCCTCATTAGCTCTCTTGGAGTTTTCCACAGACTTCTGTTCCGGGCCTTCTACCCTTCTCTATCTGAATGCTCTGCCCCCTTAGTAATCTGTTACATACATTTAAATATCACAGTATATGTAAGCCTACAGAATCTCTCTCCTTCCAGACCTTCCTATCTTACAATCTGTTAGCAATCACCGCCCAAAGATACTTAAGCAGCTTGAACTTAACTTTAAAAATCTATCCCCAGGAACCATATGACCTGTGAGGTCCCACCTGAAAACTGGCACTATGAGTCATTTCTTCCTCACCTCTTATCACCTACAATATAGCTAGGTCATGACCACGTCCAACTCACTTGACTTCTTTAGTTTCCCTCAAGACAGTCGAAGCTTTCTCCTATTATCTCTTTTTTGACCCACATTATTTATGACTTAGATTGTCAAAAGCATTTATCCTTTTCAAATCATTCCTTAGCAACAGGTCTTCCCAGTTTTTTAGTCTCTACAGCTTTCCCTGGTCTGTAACTTCACAAATGAAACTATGGCTTTACTAAATAAAACTCTGGATCCCATGTCAGAACAAAAACAAGATTCTTTAAGGGAGTGTCCTGAGAAGGGATTCCACCATCAGATAAGTATGAAAATAATCTCTGAGATAAGAAGGTGGGCCTTTCATGATACAGCTGTTCTTTCTGGGGGTATTCCATGGGTTTTCCTCTCACTCAAAAAGCACCGAACCATAGAGAAAAGGAAAGCTGTAACCTCCCCCAGGTTCCAGTTCTTAGTCACTGGTAACCACTGAAGCTCCTATATACCGTGTCATCCATCATGCATGCTGTTCCCTGATTATGTGATACCAAAACTCCTCCACATTCTTCAAAACTCTTCAAATTTAACCTTCGTCAGTGGCCTCAAATGTTTAATATCACCAGTCCCCCAAGTCTTCATAAGACTCATTTTAGCTGTGCCACAGCATCCCAGGATTATTTCCACCAAGAACAACACCTATCTCTTGTTATACCTTCCATGGCGTATGTATCTCCTAGGCTCAGTGTCTAGTCCGGTTTCTGACAAATAGGGAGTTTAATATGAAGGAGTGAAGGGCGAAGAATGAGTACATTAAGATTTAGCTCCATTAACCCAAACATTCATATGTATACAAAACTCTCTGGCCTCATCCAAGGTATCCATTATCTAAAGCTTTAATGCCTGTATTCTCTTGAACCCTATCTAAGTTAATCATTAAGGAGAGACATTTCCAGGGGGGCACAATGTCCATCAGTCTGATGAGTCACCAATTTCTTTAAGAATAAGATAGATGTAAAACATTTTTATGCCTTTGTAATAAGCACACTAAGTTTTTCCACGTGACTTTCTTTTCTTGTTGGAAGCACACAAAAGACAACTGTCAAAAATGGCATGGCTCAGAGCTGGGCGTGGTGGCACACGCCTTTAATCCCAGCACTCGGGAGGCAGAGGCAGGCTGATTTCTGAGTTCGAGGCCAGCCTGGTCTACAAAGTGAGTTCCAGGACAGCCAGGGCTACACAGAGAAACCCTGTCTCGAAAAACCAAAAAAA
>NC_034591.1:56552691-56559959 GCF_900095145.1 Mus pahari
GGCATGGCATGGCTCTGAAGCACGGGAGAAATTATGCCCAGGCAGATGTAACTAAATCCTGAAAAAAAAAAAAAAAAAAACAGTCTTAAATCACAGTTCTCAGGTGAGTAGGTCTGTACTAACTCTCCAGAATTCCGGAAAGGAACAGCACTATCTTTCTCCCTGGGCTCTGGTGATCAAGGAGTATACTCTAATGAGACAATTGACCCTATAGTCTCAAATGAGATCCTTAGCTTGCCCTCTCCAAGAATGAAGAGAATGGGTGATAAATGGTGAACAAAGGAAGGGGGCGTTGTTTATGCGTTATTGACAACTCTAACAGGTAGAGAGAGGGTCACCAAGGGGGAGTAACACCCCAAACAGAATATGCAATCTGAGTTCACTGATGGTGGGATACCACAAATGTTACCACAGCAGGCTCAAGACCTGAGAGTTTCCTCCCTCTTGTCATAATGAATGGCCTGGATCCGAAAATGAGACACAGGAGGGAAGTGGCAGCTTGCCTCTATGATCTGGTCTCTCTCCAGGGCATGGGTATAAATGCTCTACCTCTTTTAAGACACTGAAGATGTCAGACGCTGTCATTAATCCCAGGCCCTGAAAATATTTAATAACTGCATTTAGATGCTCACTTCAGCTATGATTGGGGTCACTGAAGAATACTCCGTGATACGAAGCATCAGACCCTAAGCGCTGGACACCAATGTTCTAATAACCCCTTGAACACACATCAAGTCCTGATGGACAGTCTTGAATTCTAGATTCATTTTATTGCTCATAAGGAACTTTGACAGGAGGTAAAAGGGAGAATTCCCTTTATTGCCTTCCTTCTGTACACGTAAAATAAGGTAAAGAAGGCCAGGGGAGCTCGCACCTCACTATCTAACTTATTTTACAAGCCACCTAGCCCGAGGGCAGCACCATGTGCCACAGCCCTTCCTAAGAACCTCCAAGATGATTTAGCACACTTCATCCAACCAGAAATGCCACACAGTACAGAAGTTTCTGAGAGCCCTGTACATGTCTCCTAAGGCCACTTACCAACCCCATGAGGTAGCTCACCCCTAGCCTCTCAGGTCAGATTTTCCTGCAGCTAGACTGGGGTACCACAGTAGCCCCATTTCCCCATTTCTACCTGTTGCCCTGGACATTTACTAACCCCTTACCACGATTTGAATGCCCCGTGCAAACTCATGCTGAGGTTTCATCCCCATTGTAAAGTACCAAGAAGCAGATATAAATGGGGAGCCTTACGAGACGAGATTAAGTCATGAGGGCATTGCTGTCACAGATGGGTTGATCCATACACAGATTAGTGAGTTTGTCTCGAGAGTCAGTCTGTTATGAAAGCGCTGTGCTTTGTGCATGCCTCCCCAGGAGATGCTCTTTGCTGACTCAAGACTCTACCTGAGGTCCCCACCAGCGGAAAAGGACTTTGACAGAAACAGTAGTCTTCCCTGGAACTTTCCAACTCCAGAAACGTATGATGAACAAACCTTTATTCCTTATAAAAGTCCCGCTTTGGGTATTCTGCTATAGCAACAACAAACACCAGACTATGCCATTTTCTTTCACTCTCACCATCTTGGTTAGGAAGACAGGTGAGGGTGGCCATACTGGTTACCACTCCAGAGGACACGCCGAACCTTGACGTATAGAACGTCCATAGTCTCACTCCTACCTCTGACCTCACCACTCCTCCCTGTTACCATCACACAGAAACAATCCCCTCTCCATGTCATCCATGACGCTACCGAAGCTCAGACAGTAAACGGCTCACCTATAATTTCACAGCTAACAAGACAGTTCTGACCCCCGTCCAATCCACTCAGCTCTCGCCAGCGTTTCACCTGGGCCTCTCTCCAGGCCCCTCTGGCCCCTTGCTAATTGTCCTTCTCTGGAAAACTCTTATCTGCTCTGTGTAATAAAAGGTTCGCTGGTCAGCAAATGCAAGGCTCCGGGTGTGGCCTAAGCATTTGAATGGGAAACTGTGCTGCTTCTCAGGATCCAGACGCTATGGTTCCATTACCCCAGCTACACTTGTATTACTCTCATCAAACCCACTGGCTTGTATTGAGCTCACAGTCAGAAGAAACCTCTCGTTCTCTTTCTCTACTAGGAATACTGGCAATAGGCGCCCACCCCCATCATTACCACTGACTTGTTTTTTATTCCAAAATTAGATTTTACACCTTTTTGAAATGTCATCTTGCTATTTTTAGTCTAGCATTCCAGCATATCCAAGCCGTTTATTTTAAGACATATAAACACACACACACACACACACACACCAATCACGTTGGTCATTCTTTACATCTTCATATGTCCTACAGATTTGTGTGCATTCTTCCAACTTGGTGACAAAGTTACTGGGAATCTCAGAGTGACTTAACTGGAGATGTCCTTATCAGCCTTCCACAGCTCCTTCCTGCCACCCCGTTGAGGTTTAAATCTGTTGCCACACTGGTCCACTGAACAATGAGGGAAGCCTGGAGACTTCCTAGCGGTAAAGACCGCATAGCACATTATTTACTGTACAACACGGCCAAGCATACCAGGCGTGCAGGGACCAAGGTGAAGCAGAGGATGATAACCAGATTGCCAGGAACAATGTGAACTCCCAAACCGTTCAGCCTACTACTGGCTAAGGACAGAAAGGTGAGGGTCAGATTTCAGAATTCACCCCACAGCCTCAAACAGGTTTCTAAGAGAAGCCACACCCACACTCTGGGCTGGAATCTGGTGTTTGAGTCAGCATGGAGAGTCGGGGTCCAGGTAAACCGTCAGAGATGCTGAGGAGGAAATGTGTAATGCAAGCCTGCAGGGATAAGAGACCCGGGACATCACATCCAGTCCCTGAAACCCGACTCTCTTCCTCTGCTCGACACAGGAAGATCCACACAGGAAGAGAGAAGAGCTGGAGAAGGTGGCTGAAGCCTAAGGGCCTTGGAACCAAAGGAAAGGTAAGGGGGCAGCTTCCACCACCCAAGCTCAAGGCAGATGGCAACTGGCTCCCTGTGAGTATCCTCAGACTCAGTCTCCCCCTCAGTCTCCAAACCAAAGGGAAGGTGAAGCAAACTCCGGGGGATAAAGCTCCCCCATGGTGATGGGACTAGACTTTCATGGACTGTGGCATTTTAGTGTCTTGTTTTCCTCTGTTCCCTTCCCAAATTCCAATCTAATGAAAGTAATTACGTTTTTTTAAAAGTACATCTCCACACAGATGAGGGGGAAAAGGTAAGTGACCGAGACAGGAAATGGAAGGTAGACCGAGAACAAACAAGCCCCACCCCCACACCATCCCGGACCTATCAACACAAGAGGGTCAGGCACTCAGCAGGAAGAGTGGGCAAAGGCAGGAGGGGTCACAGGCAGCCAGACAAGAGATCAGTCCTACTCCTTCCCTGGCAGAACAGGACGGGAAGAACTGCAGGTCACAAAAGAGGTCATGGGAGAGGAAGAAGACATCTTAAGGGGTGGAAGGGAAGGAGAGTAACTGAATACATGTGACCTGAAAGCAGAAGGGAGGATTTGCTTGGGGGAGAGAAAGAGGAACAGCAAAGGGGGGGGGGTGTCAGGGATGACAGGGGAGAGCAGTGGGGGAGGGGGCCATAATGACACCCATCACTAACTAAATCAGTTATAAAAGGAAGAGCTGGGAGAGATGGTCTCTAGGACCGAGGGGCACAAGCAGAGAGTTCATAGGATGATGATGGTGGATGCTAATATGTTAGTCTAGAAGGAAGGACTTGGGCCGGGGAGCTGAATCAGTGGGTAAAGCACTTGCCAGGCAAGAATGAGGGCCTACGTTCATGTCCCCTCCATACAAGTTAAAATCTCAATGTAGCATCACACACTTACAGTCCCAGCACTTAGAAAGGAGCTAAAGGATCCCTGGGGCTCAGTGGCCAGCCAGGTCATCAAACTGGGACGAGAACCTGCTTCAAAACAATCCAAGAAGAAAGCCAGCACTGACCTCTGACCTCCACATGCACATGTGCATACGTACATCCAAACATGACCACCACATCCCAGCTTGAATGTAGCTCCTGTAATACCTGCATCAGGTACACACCACCAGAAACAAGTCTGGAAGATTCCAGACCAGGAAGTGCTTGCAGATAATGCCTCTGAGGTCACTCTGCAGAAGAGCCAGTACCTGACACTCGGGTCACCTGCCATCTGCCCAGCATCTGTCAGCTCCTGCTGCCTCCTCATAGCTGTGACTGACAGCAGTTGATCCTGACACTGGAGGAAAGTTCCTTAAAATGAAAAGCAGGAGCCTGGCAGTGGTGGCGCGCGCCTTTAATCCCAGCACTCGGGAGGCAGAGGCAGGCGGATTTCTGAGTTCGAGGCCAGGCTGGTCTACAAAGTGAGTTCCAGAACCCTGTCTCAAANAAGAAGAAGAAGAAGAAGAAGAGGAAGAAGAAGAGGAAGAGGAAGAGGAAGAGGAAGAGGAAGAGGAAGAGGAAGAGGAAGAGGAGGAAGAGGAGGAAGAGGAGGAAGAGGAGGAAGAGGAGGAAGAGGAGGAAGAGGAAGAAGAGGAAGAAGAGGAAGAAGAGGAAGAAGAGGAAGAAGGGGAAGGGAAGGGAAGAGAGGAAGGAAAAGGCAGGAGCACATCACATGACAGGGAAGAAGGAAGAGGCAAAAGGGTCAGGTGAGAAGAAGATGCTCATGAGATGGGAATACAGCACAGAGAAAAAGCCATAGGGAACAGAGAAAGGTCAGGAGGTCTTTCTGAGGGCAAACCCACAGAAATGGAGTGTTAGAGTAAAGAACATCAGGACATCCAGCTACCCGGAATCCAAAAAGAAATGAAAACAAAGAAATGATGATACCTATGTATTTCTAAATGGCATTTCTAAAACCATACTAATTATCCACGTGTGCTGGCAAATGTCTGTAATCCCAGCATTCAGGCTGAGGAAGAGACATCATGAGTTCTAGGCCAGCCTGTATGACATTGATAAAACCCACCTTAAAAAGCATAAGTAAGCCAGACGCAGTAGCTCACATCTGTAATCCCTCAGCCTCAAACATCTGGGGTAGGAATACTGTCACAATTTGATGGTGAGTTTGAGGTGAGTTTAGACTATAGAGTGAAACTCCATTCCAATACTTAAAAAAAAAAAAAAAAAAAAAAAAATCTTAATAATTTAGACTGTCATGGTCAAAAGCAGGCTCTAAAAGCCAGATTTCCTGCATGAAAGCACCACCATCACTGTGTCCGTGACTAGAACAGTCAGTTGAACTGTGTCTGAGGAGACGTTCTATATGCATGCAATGGAGTTAAGACATTGCTCAGCTCTCCAACAATGTAGTACATTTGCTCAATGAATGTCATCTATCATGTAAAATGTTTCAAAATAACGCAACCTAAGTCCTTTTCCACTAAATTTGTAAGTCTGACATAATGATATGCGAAAGACAGAGAACTGTGTTAGGTGGACACAAGGTTGTTGGTTTCGAATCCTATCATGCGTGGAAGGAAGACAGTTCATATACAATGTAATTACAAGACAAACAGGATGAAGAAGCACAGAGCTACATAAACACCACTGGAAGAGTTAGAGGAATAAGGGGCGCAGTTAGGACAAAGCTTCCAAGCAGGGAGGGGCTGGGGATGTTTACGTGAGTTGTTTATTTTTTATAGCCATTTTAAAGCACACATATTTAAGTAACCTTATCACACTGAGTTACAAACCAGGGGGTGGCCATAGATGACTCTCACCAAACAGCGTCTGCAAAAGCTAAGCTCTGACTCAGTGTAAAAAAATATCCTTCCCAGCTGCTTCCCAACAAAAACTAAGCAAAGGGCAGATTTCCAAGGGAAAGACCCAGGTGGCTGGAGTGAGCCATTGGCCCAGCTCGGGAGGGGCAAAGCAGAGCAGGGTCTTCTGGCACAAAGTGCCCTAAATGTTCACCCCTCACAAATTCCTAGAGATCTCAGCGCCCCCTCCCCTCTCATCTTCCATCTCTCTTTCTTGAACCACCTCTTCCCTGCTGGGGACAAAAAAAAAAAATTGTGTTTTGAAGTCTTTTGAGTTTTCTATTAACTGGTCCGTATGCTGGCTCCATCAGAAAAGCTAACTCTTGCAGGAAAAGCATTGCTTTTTTCTGAGATGAAATGCTGGCACTCTGCATTCAGTCTGTGGCGCGCGGTCATGGTCTTTGTGAGAGGCAGCACAAGAGGAAAATGCCAATCACTGTGAGAGTTTTGAAGAAGACAGATGGGAAAGAAAGTCAATCTTGTCTTCTTTTTCAAAAAAAAAAAAAGAAAGAAAGAAAGAAAGAAAAAAAGAAAAAGGGAAAGAAAAGAAAAGAAAATGGGTCAGGAAATTCTAAAAAGGGATAGCATTTATGCTCCAGGATTTAGAATCTTGATTTTGGAGTCCTGATTCGTGGTGGTAATCACTCTTTCTGCTTCTATTGCTTGCAAGGGGGAAACAGAGCAGCACAAGAGGAGCCAGAGATGCTGGAATCCTGGAGGGAGAGCTGGCACGGCCGCTGAGAGCAAAGATCTACAGCAGCATTGTGTCCCCATGTGCGCCAGGAAACTTGGAACTAATATGAAGACTGTTTAAACTAAATAAATAGGTTTAAGATGATCCAGAAAGAACTATTCTTAATCAGTCGGAGGAAAGGGAAAAGCCAAATCTGACACCAAGCACTGATTACTAAGAAATGTTACTTTTACAATAAAATAATAATAATAGTAATAATAATAATAATAATAAATTGAGTTAAGAATTTAGGTGTGCAGTAGAGCACTTGTGTAGCACAAATGAGGTACTGAGTTAAAAATCCACCTACAGAAATATATGCATATATACATACATATAGTTTTAAATGTTATAAGTTTTTAATTCATTTAATATTTCAGCATCAAATAATCTATGATAAACGAAAAGCAAAAATCAAGGTGTGTGGGGCAAACCTTAAATGAACAAGTGACTGGAGCTTTATGGTGATCAACTTCCATTTTGACATAATTTGGCTTTTTGTCCCCAGAGTTTATGTTTATTTTTTAAAGTATTTTTTAATTACATTTTGTCTTGTACAGAATCAAATTAAGATATTAAGATTAAATTAATCTTAATAATGTCATTATTAAGATTGACATCGAAGCATTCCTCTACTATTTAAATTAAGTAAGAGTTATGTTACATCATACAGATGATGTGAAAACCACAGACCCAAGCTGGAGAGAAAGTTCAGTTAGGAGCATTTGCAGCTTTCCCAGAGGAGCCAGATTTGGCTCCCAGCAC
>NC_034591.1:56560346-56561755 GCF_900095145.1 Mus pahari
AAAAAAAAAATCACAAACCAATAATTTACCCAAATAGCACTTTGTAGATGCAAAAGTAATGTACTCTCCTGAGTAAGAGAGTATTTTCAATAATGTTTTGTTTTGATTTGTTTTGTTTTGTTTTGTTTTAAGACATTCTCACTATGTACCCCAGGCCAGCTTTGAACTTGCAACTCTTTTGTCTCATCCTTCAGAGAGCAGGGAATCTATGCAGACATCACCATAGCTAACTCTCAGCAGTANGGTAACCATAGGTCTTCATAACAATTCTTAAACCAGCATAGTTATGCAGAATGGCAGAGCTGTGATCTTTGAGGGCAATGTCCTTACCACTGAACATCCTCAACAGATTGACTGGAAAATGTCCAACAGACTTGACTAAGTCTGCGAAACCCAAAGGCCTCAGGTCCTCAGAGAGATACTTGAGTTGAGTCAATGCCAGACTGGGGGACATGTGCTGGGAAGACGAAATTGCTCCTGAGTGTCCTCTAATCACTGAAGGGTAGAACGCTTTCCACGTGGACACCGGGAATGCAGCTGTGGGCTTCTGGAGAATAACGACATTTATACAGAGCCTGGCTTTGATCTACGGTGACGGTAGCTCACGTGTTCAAAAGAGAACAACAAAATAAAATGATTGGTTTCCCTTGGTTTTCTTGCCTTTCCACTGCGGTGTCCCACCTTCTTCTCAAACTTTTAGAAGATAAGAGAATCTCATCNACTTTTTCCACTAAATTACATAGAGGACACAGTGGAGACAGAGACACCATAAAGATACATTTTAAGACTAAAGTGTGGCTCCTGGAGAGACAACTTGGTGGCTATCAGCACTTGCCTTTCTTACCCAGGAACTGACTTCCATTCCCAGCACCAACACTGAGTAGCTCATATGTACCTGTAACTCCAACTCTAGGGGATGTGATGCTGTCTTCTAGATTCTAAAAGTACACACACACACACACACACACACACACACACACACGCACGCACACACCAAAGCACTACACAAATCTGCTCACCGAAAGCAAGCAAACAGAATGGTTTTTCAGGAAGAGGCTAAGCTCTCAAACCTGTACNCTCTTCTCCCCACCAGAGGTAACCATTCTTAACTACGAAAGCGTGCTTTGATGGTTTCATCACATTTATTGCTAATGTAAAAAGAAAAATGAAAAAGGATGCCAGTTCCAAATTATTCATGTCTCTTTACTTAAATAGGGCCAAAATATTTGGAAACACTGTCGGTGGCTATTCCAAGTTGTTGTATTCATACAGGCAACAAACAGGCTTCTGTTTTCAGACTCCACTGACAGAGACAAGCGTTCCTCCCGCCTTGGAATGGCGAGGCAACTTAGTGGGTACAGACATCTCAGATGGAGACAAGGGGGTGGGGAGAGGAGTGAGTCAGGGTC
>NC_034591.1:56585939-56587135 GCF_900095145.1 Mus pahari
CTGCCTGCCTCTCTCCAGCTCTCTCCCATGGGTAAAAGCAGTTTACCCCCAAAATCTGAGGAAGTCTGAAGCCTGGCTGTCCTGACTGCATACCATTCGCTGGCCTTTATTCAACTACCGGATACCAAAATTCATTAGTACAGCTCATGAAGCTCTTTGCCAAATGCTACAAGGAATAAAATCAGATGACCAAAATTGTGAAAAATTATAGCTTAGAAGGTAGAGTAATTAAAGCACTAAAGATTACAGCTACAAGACAAAGCAAAAACACATAAGCAAATGCCACTGCTGTATACAGGGCTCTTAAGGAAAGGCAAGTCAGTTGGTTATGTAAGTCAGGGGCTGAAGAGTTAAGAGCAGCAGCTAGCTGCTCATGGCAGCTCACAACCATCTGTAACTCCCAGTTCCAGGGGCTCTTGTCCCCCAGCCTCCCAGGGCATGACACACAAGTGATGTACAGACATACAGGCAGGCAAAACATCCATAATCATAATATCAAATGGGAAAAGAAAAAAAATTAAAGACAATGGATCAGAAGGCATCTTGCATAAGCGAGTGGGCACCTGATGATTCTCTATTCATATACAGAAAAGATGGAGGATCGGGCTAACAGGGAGCAGATGTGACACCAAGCAAGATGGCACATGGTCTGCTGAGAACAACAGATGTAAGACAGGTAAACACAGAGGTAAGACAGAAGAGGGATGATGAGCAGCTCTCGGGGAGCCTTATACCGCAAGATAAATACTTTACACAAATTACAGAGTCCAGGACAAAAAGCCAAATAAGGTTTCTGTACAAGACCAGAGTGGTGCTTTATGACTCTAATATCGGCAAGGGCGACAAGCAGATCCGCCTAGGAGCCCTGCTCGCCGATTTCAATTTCTTGCAAGAGTTGTGTTTACCACTTATCTCATCAGAAGTTTATTTCTACAATATTTTATTTCTTCCTGACATTGTTCTTCCGTCTGCTGTCTCCCAGCTAAGCTAATCACCCCCCTTCCCTGTTTATTGAGAGGCATGTGGACAGGACATACCTTTAGCACACAACATCCATCTAAAGTCTCTAGAATGTTTCCCCTGAGCAAAATGAANGCCCCCTACCCACCCACCCACCCACTTATCTACAAACTTCCTTAGAAATGAATGCAGTTTAACCCATAGGAACCTCAGTTAAAGTCGATGTGCTTCTGTGG
>NC_034591.1:56596122-56597660 GCF_900095145.1 Mus pahari
AGGAAAAGAGAATTAGACTGTAGATACTGCTGAGCAAATTCCATTGCCCCAAGACATCTATTATTAAGCTCTTACATTTTCTCAGACTGCTAGACAGTCTTTATGATACCAGTGAAGCAGGGAAAACTGCTACTGTGGTTACATCTTGACTGCCCACCAGAAGAACAAGTCCCTGTCCATAGATAACAGCATGAGAGGAGATTGCGCAGTGTATATTGAGAGAACATAAACTATATTTCATTTACTAAAATCACTGCAGTTTATCTAGGCAACGCTGCCTAGGAAGGGTTTGCTAGAGCCCTCAGAGTCCTAAGCTGGTAATGAAGCATGTGTAATAATCATAGAAGGAAAAGAAACCCCGGGAGGGGCTTACATTGACAAATAAACACCCCATCCCACCAGTGGCTCACATCCTTTACAGCCACAAAACACTGTAGAACTAGTCCACTAGTCCGTGGCCCTAGCCAAATACAAGGGCACCAGGAAGTACAGCCAGCCTATGCCCCCAGTGTGGGAAGAACCAAGAGAGTCAGCAACAGTCGTCTCCCTATTTTAACAGTCTATAATCCCTAAAGATTGGATACCAGCATCAGACTGGATCAGACAGGCGGACATGCTCATCATTGACAGATAATCCCGTCCCCAGAAGCCACAATGGACCGTCAGAAGATGCAGTGGTAGGGACTGGAGAGGTGGCTTAGCATGTCAGGGCCCACTCTGCTACTGTAGAGGACAGAGTTTGGTTCTCAGCACCCATGTCAGGCAGCTCACAACTGTCTCTGAAGCCAGCTCTGGGGAAACCAATGCCCTCTTGTGGCCTCCATGGGCTCCTGCATTCATGTGCGCACACACACAATTTTGAAACAAAAGAAGAAGATTCAGTGATGAGAACAAGGAGTGTCTATATGATAGCACATCGCATAGTATCACATAACATTTGGGCAGAAAGCAATCAGAGGGCAACACCGTTGAGCTGCTCCTTGCCCACTTCTGCCAGGAGGCTCTTCAATGGGTGGTGCATAGGAAGTAGGTACAATTCTGGTTTCGTTTTTCCTGCTTTTACTAAGCACAATCCTGGTATTGGTTTGTTTTTGGTTTTAACTTTGTATTGATTCTTTGTGAGTTTCACATCATGCACCACAGGGCCTCTCATCTCCTGTACCCTCACATCCACACTCCACCCTTGAAACCCAGCCCCCACCAATAAATGCACAAGCAATCAATAAACAAAACAAAGCAGAACAAAACATAGAAAACATCTCATTGAGGAAGCTGCAGCATGTCACAGTGTGTCCCACAGTAGACTCCTCTGTCCACACATCTTCACTTACAAATGTCCATTTGAGTCACTGGTCTGGTTTGAGGATCAACAGGACCTGCCCTTTTGTGTTCTCCCACAATTCACAGATAATGTAGATTTTGGGGTAAGCCAACTCAAATCTTTATATCTGGGTCAGGGTGGTAGCTTGGTCAATCTGTCAGCACTCCCTCATCTGTACCTCCAGGGCTAGCTCTCCAGCACTGCGCCTCTTGGCCCA
>NC_034591.1:56603232-56713217 GCF_900095145.1 Mus pahari
TTCACAACACAACCGAACCTGAAACACAGGCACCATCTTTTATCCTGCCTTTATTGAAAATGTATTACCTGCACTTCATCAGCAANACCTCCCAATTTAAAACTCTAGGGGTTTCCTCCCCACTTCTAACTCCCAACTCTGCCATGCCCATTCCCTCTCTCCCATGGACAGACAGGAGGCTGTGCAGTAACTCAAATGACATGATTGAAAACTAAGCCTGGCCGGGCATGGTGGCGCACGCCTTTAATCCCAGCACTCGGGAGGCAGAGGCAGGCGGATTTTTGAGTTTGAGGCCAGCCTGGTCTACAAAGTGAGTTCCAGGACAGCCAGGGTTATACAGAGAAACCCTGTTTGGAAAAACAAAAACAAAAACAAAAACAAAAACAAAAACAAAAACAAAAACAAAAACAAAAAAAAATAAAGAAAAGAAAAGAAAACTAAGCCTGAAACTTGAGTGACTTTTAGTACTAGCTTCAAGCCCTCTGCTTCCGCTACCCATCAGCGCTTATAGAGCATCCAGCCCCTGGACCCATATCATCTCCCTCTGAATGACCTGTCCTGAATGGCTTTCTTACTACAGCATCCCAAGTTTCAGCTTCTAATAGCCACTGGGAGGCTTCCAATCTCTCTTTCCCAGTCTGTCTCACGTCAGTTTTGCTGTACCTGAAGCTCAGACTAGATACCTCCCTTCTGACCCATCCCGCTGCTAAGGCTCAGCTGCACCTCATGCCATGTCAGTTCTGGTCTCAGGAAATCCAGCTCAGAAAAGAGCGTCAAGTTCCTATCTTATTCATTCATTCATTTACTTACTGATTTATTTTATTGAGTCTCTGTGAGTTTCACATCATGCGCACTCGTTCCTCTCATCTCCCACCCCCTTTGTATTTGCCCTCTGCTCTTGCAACCTCTCCCCACCACCATGGAAAATAAAACAAACAATAACAAAAATAAATAAATAAAACAAAGCACAGCAAAACATCTCATCATTGAAGCTATAGTATGTCACAGTGTGACTCACAAAATACCCCTCAATCCACAGATCACTTGCAAATGTTCAATGCAATGGCTCATTGGCCTGCTTCAAGGCCTCTGACTTCTGTGACACCATTAATATTGGGTCCTCATCAGGACTCCTCCCAGTTATCCTGTTGTTGCTCTAGGGGAGATCCTGTAGCTTTGGAACCACAGGACAGGCCCTTTCACTCTCAAACAATTCACAGATGATGTAGATTTGGGGGTAGGCCAATACCCAGAGCCCTATATCTGGGTCTGGATGGTCACTAAGCTGGTCAGTCCGACAGTTCTCCTTTATCTGCGACACCAGAACAAGCTCTCCACCACTGCTCCTGCTAGCCCATCCAAGGCGACCAGGGACAGGAGTCAGCTCTCCCACTCTCATGCCCTCATGCCAACTCACCCACACTCATGCCTCCAGAGCCTGTGCTGCCCAGGTAAGGTGAGGTGAGGCCTGGCTCTCCAGTGCTACAGCCAGTGAGGGGCAGGGCTAGCTCCCTTTGATTTCATGACCTAGGGGACAGCTTTTCCAACAACCCAACAATTTCAAGGGACCGGGGCAGAGAGGGTATCACCCCACACCATTCCACTGCATGCAAGCTCCTACTTTCTGAGTAAAAACATTAGGCTTCTTCCCTTTTCTGGCCTTAGCCTTAATATGGTGACCTCAGGATACTGTCCCATCTGCATCACCCTGTTATCCAACTGTAATTTGTCTTGTCAACAAAAAACTTTGTCCACATTCTTTAGATGCAAGATCCTCTTTCCACCCATGTGAGTGTAACCCATCCTTTGTACCCCATCTCAAAGCTCAACGATATACTGCAGCACCGCATCAATAAGAAGCTGTGTACTCAGAACCAACCTGCTCTGCCCCCACCTCCACTATTCAAGAAAATGTACTAGTGCCTCAGAGGACCTCTGGCCCCTTTTATCAACACCAAGACTCATTTGGCTCCAACTAGCCGTCCTAGCACTGAACAAAGAAAAGAAGGAAGAAATGAAAATGGGGCAGGCGTCTTTCTTTTCTCCAGATAGTTGATGTTAAAACCACCTGATTCCCTATAGTACTAAACCAGGACAGCAATGTTATCTATAGGCTAGAATGAACCAGAGAACGGCAAAGTCCCCAGGGCAGGAGTACTGAAGGTCTAAGGCTGTGCATTTGTGAAGCAAGGAGAAGCAGAAGCCCCATTGCCTACCACAGAAACTCACCCGAGAGACTTGAAGCATATCGTCCCACCGTGGGCTATCTCCGCAGCTTATTCCTGATGCAAAACAGCCAACAGAAATGTCAGATGGACCATGCCTGGATTGTCACTGAACACTGTTATGACTTATGACACAATATTCCAAACCCAAGATTGCCTTGAAGGCATGTCATACCCTTCCCAACCAGCATTTTTTCCTTCAATATGAGAACACCAGCCATCCACTTTGACCCAATCAGGGTCATTAGTCACCCTTACCTGGAATAGAACAGCATATTCCAGATCCTGAAAGGCAGCAGTCTTTCCATTGCAAGGTCTTCTTTGTCTACCAACTATTTGCTGGCTTGATTTCTACCCAACCACCTCACCTTAATAGCATCATCATATGGTGAGAAAACGTCTCCTTATCCTTTTCACAATTTCCCCACTTGCTCCCCACAGTATTCTCAGAGCACCACAAAGAACACATGTGGGTACCCAAAGATCGCCTGATGCATCTTGCATCTTAAGCATTGCCACTTTCTAGGTGTGCACTCTTAGGAAAAATACTTAGCATGTCATTCTCAGTTTGGAATGGGATAACCACACTCTCTACCCTGTGGGATTATTTTAGGAATCAGACGAGCGAATACACATAAAATTCTTAGAAATGACAGGAAGCAAGAATGAAAAAAAAAATCAATGCTAACTATTGCTGTTATCCCAACACCACAGACTGTCCAATTTGTACCAGTCCACAGAGAGCTCCTACACATCGAACTTCTCTAGGTATCACCTATGCACCATACACTACCAGAGTGAACCAGCAAGAAAGTCAAAGCCCTCAAGATATTTATTTATATTTATAGAGAGAAGATACAGATAACATCAATAAATGAATAAAGTACCAAATGGTAAGGGGAGGCATGAAGATGATAAAATTGGATGTGGAACAGAACGTAACAGAGAAAGGAGGTTAAGCTTCTCTGTAACAGTAGGGATGGGCAAAGATTTCACTGAGGATTTGACCTTTGTGACCCTTCAGACCTGAATGATGCAAACTGTGAGGTATAAAGAAGAACCCTCTTGCTGGCACCTAGGACACTTAGGGTTGGTCATCCCCTGTCAAGGGGCCATTCTGGGACTAACAGAATGTGTTAATGAACACCTGACCTCTAGCCACAGCCACTAGATGATAATACCATCCCAGGAGTTCTTACAAATCTCTCCCATTGAATAATTCAATTTAAGCCATAGTACTTTTACTGCATTAGTCTCATTTCTTGCTCCCAGCCTCAGATCATAAGTTAGGTTTTTTCTTTGTTTGTTTTCTGCAAAATCGTGTCTTTGCTTATGTTGAACTCTTGACCTTTGTGGCAGTGCCTTCCCACCTCACTGCAGTGGAACAATCTTCATCTCTTGTTTTCTTAGTTTTTGGTTTAGGGGGATTTCATTTTGTTTTGAGATATAGTCTCATATATCCCATGCCAGCCTCAAATTCACTATATAAGCTAAGATGATCCTGAATGTCTGAGTCTCCTACTTTTCCTCCCAAGTGCTGGGATTACGATGTACACCATGACACCTGGTATAGGCAGTGCTGGAATCAAACCCAGAGCTTCTTGTGTACTAAGAAAACACTCTACTGAGTCCCACCCCAAACCCATCTTCAACCTTTCCTACTCAACTCAGAGTATCACATTGTGTAACTTCTTTAGACATAGACTTGGTGCCTCAAACATATACTTAGCACTTAATAAATATCTGTCAAATTAAATAAACTGCCATGCCTTTGAGGATTTTTATAATCATGGAGACCACAAAATATACAAACACATAACCCAAATAAGGCTGAAAATGTGGTATGACATACGATAAATAACAGAAAAGCGCTGAAACTTGACACCCAAGAAAAGTACTTTCTAATGAGCGTTATACTCTCTAAAGTGGCACAAAAGAAATGTCATTTGTGGCAGTTCTGTGGCTCCCATTCTCCAACACATTCCCAGAGTCACAGATCTCTGCTTGGTTATAGTCTTACTACTACTATTCAGCAAACATCTCACAGGCCAAACACAAGGATAACACAGACCTGTAACCCCAGCGATTCAAGAGGCTGAGGCAAAAGGATCGGAAGTTTAAGGCCTACAAATTGAAGTGGAGGCCAGCCTGGCCAACTCGGTGATTTTATCTCAAAATAAATGTAGAGGGAGGGAGGGCCGAAGATTACTGCTCAGGAACAGAGTGCTTGTGTGCTGTACGGAAGGCCCCAGGTTCAACCCCTAGTTTCAAAAACAAACAAACCCTGCATAGTCCCTGGATTATTGCATGTCCTTGGATCATTCCAATACTGTGACTCCTGAGGATGTAGGAGGGCCCAGCCATATGTGAACCAACACAGACAATGCTCAAAAGCACCTTTTATGCATTCCTCATCTCTATTCTCTTTGTATCCCCGTGCACACGTGTTCCAGATCTGTCTACACAGCAGAGGCAACATCAGCAGTGCACACGCATCCAGGATAACTTCCCATCCTCCGCCAGTGCCGTGCCTGCCCTTTGCCAGCTATTGCACAATTTGAATACTACTGTTGATTTCTCCGGTGTCTAGCTGTCACACACGATTAATGGCATGGTCTCAGAGCATGAGAATCCTATGGAAATGTATCCCTCTTAACTACAAAGATGGGGTAATAGGAGAGTATTTTGAGAAGACGGAAGGCGACCAAACACAACCTCCTGAGCACACTCCAAGAACAAACTCCAGGCTAAAAAGCACACAGACAACTCAGAGACTGTGCACTGTGTTAGAGTTGTAAAAAATAATTAATTAATTAATTAATTTTTTTTTAAAAAGCTCAACATTTAGTTTCAGGAAATAAGAGTCCCCTGTGTTGAAGTTAAGGAAGCACAAGATAACACTTAGGTGTGCAAGAGTGTGTGTGTCTTCAACTACACAGGTATCTCTCTAACTTAGCCCAGCTGGAAACCAAGGCTTTTGCATAACATTATTTTTTGTACGCATTCCCATTTCCTAATCCCAGCCTGATTCTTCCAAAGATAAATGAAAACTCTGGAAAAATGAATGAATATATTGAGCATACACATACATACATAAACACACACACACTCACGCACACACACTTTTCCATGATTGCTGATGGTCACAACATAATTACAATTTAATGGAAAACTTTAAAATAATATATTGACATCAAATGGCCGAAATGACCAAGCCGTTACCAAATAAATGCATCCTCCACTTCTACCATCCCCAAGAAAGCACGCCTAGCTGCACAGAATGGGAAAATCTCCATTTTCTAAGTGACAGTCTTGAGGCATAGTCAGATAAAAGTGCTTTAGCCATTGACAACCTGTGATCAAAGGATGAAATGAGTCTTGGATATTTAAGCTCCAGCTTAACTCAGAGCCAAGTGCTCTTGGTGTTATCTTTTAATATTGCTATTGGGTACAGCCCACATTCGAACACCTACCCACAGATGTTACACCAAATCACACTCCTCAATAAGGCTGTGTTCCCAGACCCACAACCCTGTACCCACACAGAGAATCCCAGAATTTCAGATGCCACAGGATCTGAAAAGCTGTATAGCCCAACCTTCACACAGCCCACCGCAACACTCCTTTACCAGGAAGATAGTGTCCAAATTCTGTGTGGCAAGCATCCATCATCTGTCCTGGTTTATTGCAAGGCCCACAGCCTGACAGACACTCAGGCTCCTACACGTTCTGGGGTGCATGATGCTTTCTCCCACCCCCACGACTATGCTAACACCCTGTTTACCCATATGATACATCTTCAACAATCTGCTGACCATCACCTCTGCTGTAAAGAACTCTCTTACCCTCTTGGTCTTGAGTACCACTGCTCCCTCCTCTGCTGTCTCCTGATGCTTTTTACATGGCTTTACCAGCATTCTCACCATGTGTAAATCTGTGTTGTTTACGTATCTGTCTGCACTCTTTTATTCTAAGTTGCCCGGTTGCTTTTGAGCCAGCAGTTTGTTCTGAAGTTTGTCTTAGAGGGTTTTTGCTTAGTAGTCTGTCATTTTCTCAAAATACTCTCCCACTGACTCATCCTTGTAATGAAAAAGATGCACAATGTCTATATGGTTCTCACGCTCTGAAACAAGGTCACTGATGGTGTGAGACAGGCAAACACTTGAGACATCAAGACGGATATCAGTAATACAAAACAGCTGGCAGTGTGTGGGCATGGGCATCAGTCGTGTGCCGTAGATCATATCATACATGTGCATGCCTGAGTTCCTTTAAGTCAGGGCCTGTATTTCAGTTGTTTCTATTATCCTTGAGGATGAGGGTACACATTCTTTAGAAGTTAAAGGAAACAAAGACAATAGAAGAGAAGATAGCAATGCAGCGCTGGAGAAACGGCTCGGTGATTAAGAGCACTGACTGCTGTTCCAGAGGTGCTGAGTTCAATTCCCAGCAACCACATGGCACCTTACATCTGTCTGTAAATCCAGTTCCAGGAGACTGACACCTTCACAAAGACATTTATTTAGGCAAAATACCAATGCACATCAAAAATAAAAATTAAATAAGTTATCTTTGAAAAGAGAAGAGAAGAGAAGAGAAGAGAAGAGAAGAGAAGAGAAGAGAAGAGAAGAGAAGAGAAGAGAAGAGAAGAGAAGAGAAGAGGAGAGAAGAGGAGATATTGAAGTAAGTTTAGAGGATCTCCCAATGGTCATAGCCTGTATCCAGGAAGTCTCACAAAGCATGCTTTTCCAGACAAACCAGGAACCACAGAGCCATTAACCACCTGCACAACATCTCTTCACGTCCTACTGCCTCATCTTTCCACCAGAGCGTAGCTCCTAGCTCCTCCCACTCACTGCCTGGATAAGGACAACCTCAAGTGAAAATTCCTACAGAAGTCAAAAGAGCAGCTGACGAGGGAACTCAGGTGAGCAGTAAGTCTCATGGGAAATGGGCACACTTCTTCCTGCAGCTCCTTTTGTATTGGATTTTCAGCCACCAATCCCTAACCTCTTAACCAACTGGTGTGCCTACTGCAGTGAAGGTGTCTCGGGGGAGGGGGCTGGAGGTTCTCCTGGCTGTTTCTACACTTACTTCCTGGGAAAGCCCCATGACTGATCAAGGCCTCTCCCTCTTCCAAAGAAAACCAGCCAGCCAAACCAGCCAAGAGATTAGCCAGCTGGCAGGAGCTCTGAGGGTGAGGCTGTGTGAGCCCAGAGCAGCCCTCCTAGCCCTGTGTCAGGCCAGGCCAAGAGGTGAGGAGCAGTCACCAGCTCCAGCCTACAGCCAGCTTTCTCTGAAAATCTCAGAGCCATCCACTGGGGCCTGGTCCCTCCTGAGCTTCTGCCAATTTGCACCCGATTAGCAACAGCCTGTCCCCAGTGACACTCCCTCAGAAATCCCACACCAGGCACCTCATTGGTGCTTGAAGAACTGGGCGTCTGGGGAGAAAGACATCTGAGCTGTTAGCAGACTGACAAATCTCAGGGCCTCTCAGAAACGCAGGAGCGCAGGCTCTTACACCCTTGGCTCAAGCTTAGTGGGTGCTGGCATTCAAAAGCCCCGTGAACGTGACCACACTGCAGCTGGATGCCACCGGAAGTCATGGTGGTACTTCTCCTTGGATGCCTTCCCTGCAAAACTGATGCAAAATGACCTACCTCTTTCTCCCTGGTTACAAAAGAAACTCTACAAAGATGAAAAGGCCTACGAAACTCTTCCAAATACCTTAGAAGAAAAACACACTTAAAACAAAACAAAACAAAACAAAAAAACGCTATTTTTCTGTTCAAAAATTCTAAGGAAGCTCATGAAACGTTAACTTTTCTATCATCTTTACTGTAGAAAATGAGACTAAATCAAAGTCTTGATTGGCCAGGGAGAAGTGGAAAAGAACCCTTTTATTCTCACTACCTCCAGGAACTCTCCTTGGCACCACATTAAGGGAACCAAAGGAGACCTCCAAAAGGACAGAGAAAACAGGAGGTATGGTAGTACAGGAGGCAATGAAGTGTTTGGATGCTGCAGAGTAAACTGAATGCAGCCAAGATAGAGACACCTGAGAATTAAGTGTAAGAATGTGTAGGAAGTGACTTGATGTGCCAGGGTGGGTTGGTACCCAGAGTGGGGGACCTCCTCCTTCACAGAGGAGAATGGGAGGTGGAGTGGAGGGGCAATTTGTGGTGGGAACTTGGAGGACGTGTGGCTGAGATCAGGATGCAAAGTGAATAAAGAAACTAATTAATGGGGAAAATAAAGACCAGATAGTTATATAATTATGTTTCAACCCATGTTGAACACACAGTTGGGATCACTTTTATCAAACCAAAACAAATTTCACATTGAGAAGTGTTTTCCAGGTTCTTAGCCCAATTCATGAATCTTGTATGTCCTCAATATCATCACAAATAAATAAGACTGAACTTTAATAAGAAAATATATACATATACAGTTAAAATGGTAGGTGGTTGTGGCACATGCCTTTTAGGCCAGTGCTGCACTGGGGTGGGAGGGGCAGAGGCAGGCAGATCTCTGTGAGTTCAAGGCCAGCCTGATTTGCAGGGATCTAGGACAGCTAGAGCTACACAGAGAAACCTTGCCATGAAAATCAAAACAAACAAAAACACCTTCAAAGTCTACTAGAGGGATGCAAAAAGAGAGAGGAAATCACCCTGTTCCCAGAAAGTGGAATAATGAGACATGAATTGAAAACTAGAGGAATAATTTGGCAGATGCAACAGCTATCTAATATAGAATGCACAGAAACAAAAACAATTGATAAAATTGGAAGAAAAAGGTCTTCCTCCAGGCCCCAAGAGATAATAGCAAAATTCTCTAGAAATAAAATTTTCCATCTGAAAGAGTCTAAAGCATCTCCAAAATCATGAATATCTAAAACCACAATGACATATGAGCATCTGATGTTCTAAATGGAAAATATAAAGAAAATATGTTTTTAAAAAAGCAGGAAGAAAGAAAAAAAGCAAGATTTTCATGGAAGTCTGAATGATGTCAGACTTTACACTGAAAACTTAGAGAAGTCTAGAAGAACATCCTAAAAAAATTATCAATCAAGAGGGAAGGTAGAAACCTAAGATATTCCCAGACACGAAAGGGTTCTAAGTGTCTCATCCGTGGACTCATTCTGAGAAACCTGCTGCAGGATGCTTCCGGTCCTAGGAAACTTTTACAGCCCAGAAATCTAAAAGTATTATAGACATTCCTAGGAGAAAAGAAGAAACTCATTTAGGATGCTGTTGTTGCTATAAAAATTGTATGCTCCACCAAATAAGGAAATAAATAAAAACTGTGAAAGCAGAAATCCAAAAAAAAATAAAAAGAAAAACGACCAAACTGAGCAAACTAGAAATGGGAAATCAAGAGAATGTAAGCCCATTCCAGAGGGCAAGGTGATAGGGAGAGGCAGAAGGATGTGAGTAAAAGAAAAAGAATAAAATTCATGCATCACTCAGTGTGACTGACTACTATGGAACATTCAAGATCCTCTTAGAGATTTGTAGGCATGCTGACACACAGTTTGCAAAGTGAGTCAGTAAGAATTTGAACTCAAGGCCATCCTGGGCTACCTAGCAAGCTCCTGTCTCAAAACATAACTTACAGCTCCCTCTCAAGTCTCCAGTCCCATCTTTCTCCCTCCTCTGCCCAATCACAGACTCTAGCCCTTGATTGACAGGTTAAACTGGGGAGAAGGTTCACTCGGTATCACTTGAGTACGTGATGGTCTGCTGTCAGAGGCAACCACATCTTGAAGAACCAACGTTAGCTTCAGAATAAAAGCAGCATCAGACCAACCCACTACAGTCTAGAGTCTCCACAAGGCTCCAAGGCAAATGGCCTGAGTCGGGGTAGCAATGAACGTTTACATTCAGCTAGACAACTTCTCATGTGCATACTTCTTTTAGTCAACCCCAACAAGCATCCTGAACGGTAGGTTTCACGCACCTCACTTATCAGAGAAAGACACTGGGTCTCAGATATAGAGAGCAATGCCCAAGTTCACACATGCACCCTCGCCACACACACATGCTTGGTAGGAGCTCACAGGGTTTTGCAACCTGCAAGGACAGAAACACATTGGCAGACTTGTTGTCAAGTGTGTTTACCCCTTTGTCTAGGGAATGAGGAACAGACATATAAATAGATGATTAGAGAGAAAACGGTGGGTCCGTAAAACTAAATTTTCCTTGGCAGTACTGGGGATAAAACCTAAAACTTTATGCATGCCAAGCAAGGACTCTATCTCCGAGCTTCACCCTCTGCCTTAAAACAACGCCAGCTTTATTAGACTGACTGCATCTAAGATATCAACTAATTAAAAACTAGTTTCCTGTTCTTAATTCTGACTTTCATTGGCAGGATGCGTCCTTGCAGCAGCCCTGCTTCGTGGGCCTGTGGAGGCAAATTGCTCATCTCTTTGGGTGGCCTCAAACTAAAATTCAATTATTATTTTACCTCATATTACCCTGATTCTAACATTACTCTTTTTTCCATCCTTCTTTTCCCTACTTTCCATTTATATGAGAAAAATGATGATTTTTCTAAAATGCAGAGAGTAAGCCAGCTCTCAGGCAAGGCAATGTGATGCAGAGACCGGCTGGGTGTCTCCCTAATCCTTTAGGAACAGGCATGAAAGCCAGCAGACAGAATTGGTCACACAGACTTTTCCCCCATAATGTTGCAGTCTATTTACTAAAGATTAAGTCTAGAGAGAATGCACGGCCTGCAGCGGAAGAATACGAAGCTCTTCTCACGGCCAGATTATCTGCATTTCTACTAACCAGCCCAGTCCATCTCTGTTCGCGCAGCAGCAATAGGCATTGACATCCCATCTCCAACCGTGAGCATCTTTAAGCTGCCTGTTTATTTTTATCCCTTCAGAAAACACATTTCTCCCATTAATTTGTTTAGTAGTCTTCAGGTGTTAGAATCAAGGATGGGGGACACACTATTTGCCACACTACAGAAACAATCCACAACATGAGACTCTCCCAACTCGTTTAGACTGTAGCCTTTGGCTCCCCAGCCCAGCAAGTTTCCCGATTTCCACGTGTTTAGAATTTGAGGCAATGTTGCTCTGCCAAAATGTGAATGAATGGCATTGAATCGGAACATCGATTAGTACGTGACTTGATGCAGAAGAGAGGTCCCTGTGACCAAGGACAAGTCACATTGTCCTTGTTCATCTTTATCAAATCATCATCTAAGACTGGATTGGCCTCTGAAGCATGAGGAGAGCCTACTGCTCCTCTCCTAGACAGGACAGCACAGAAAAGGATTCTTTTCCTCTTCCTGCCCTAGGGGCAGGAAGAAAGCTTTGTACACAGTGGGGTGTTTGGGGACAGAGTCTGGAGATGTCAACCTCTTCAACTGTGACTTCTGCAGCAGTAACAGTGGTTGCAGAAGCAGGGGAAACAGCAACAGCTTTGGGGAAAGCAATTGCTTGCTTTCATTTAGAGAAAGGTGTTACTTATCTGTCCCAAAGCCTAGTGGCTTTCTTGCTCTGATCTCAAAGTAAGAACTACAGTTAGCTGGAGTTCAGGTGACATCCAGGGCTCCCCTGCCTTGTCTGTCTCACTTCCCATTCAAAGCAAAACTGGTCCAGGGCAAAATCAGTCCACAGTTCACACTGCTGTGCCAGTACATCATGTACTTCCATCCTACGCCACTCTAGGGGTCTGCAATGTCTCCTTGCTGGGCTCCGTGGCCCAACCACTTCCTTCTGAAACTGTATCAGCCTTCAAAGTCAATGGCCCAAGAAAACTTCTCCCAGACATAACTAACTTTCCCCCTCTTTTGTGTCTATGAAACTCCAAACAAGTGTGCCCACCGCTCTATGCCTGATGTTCACCTTGTTCAAGCTTCTACTGTCTAACAAGTACAAAGGAGCTAGGTCCTTCTGTGTGTGGATTTCTTGGTTTAAAAAAAAAAAAATCAAAGGATCTATTTTGAGAGTCTTCGGGAGAGATCAGAATTCAATGGATCGTGTTTCAAAAGATTGTCTGTACCTCGCCATTCAGAGCCTAGTCTAACTTTTCTCCATTGCATCAGTGATATGAATGAGTCTTTTGACTCTCACTGGCCTCGTCTTCTTCCCCCAAAGCACATGAAGCCATCCCCAGCTCCAGAGCTTCCATCTGAAATGGGCACATCTCCTTTGAGCTCCACCACATGGTTGCTGCATTTCCCTTTCTTGGTGTTTATGATCCAACATTATTATAATAGCAGCTCAGTGCTTTGCCTCTTTTTCTCACTAACTTGTAAACTGTAGATGCCAGAGCTTCGAAGTTCTCTCATATTTCTATCACTCAGCATACATTTGCATAGTGTAACACAGAGTGGACACCCAGTACATTTTCATGTAGTTCCCTAGTGAGTTATAAACCTTGACTATGTTTAAAGAACAGGCCATATACTATCCAACTTTGTGTTCTGTACTAAGCTGCATACAGAGCACATGAGCACCTCACAGCTATTCTTAGGAAGCAGCTAAGCTTTTATCTGGGGGACTGCTCATGCCATAAAACACAGGTAAGAAAAAAAAAAAAAAAAAGAGCCAGTGGTTCTCACAGAGATTCTTTTCATCATAAGTACACCTCCCATTTTCAATATCAAGGTTTCAAAGGAGGCAATCAGGACATGGGAGAGCCTGAGAGCCCATAGAAACCTGTGTCTTTCATTTCTCATCTTTTAAAGCTTTCCTCTTTCCCATTACTCATCATCCTCACAGATTATCTAGCTCCCTTCAGCGAAGGTTGCACATAGCTGAGGTTATTTTTAGAATACCCTTGTGTGCAGTATTAGCAGTTCAAAGCACCAGAGAATTCACACACACACACACACACACACACACACACACACACTTTTCCTGGGGCTTTTGCTCCATCCTTGCAGCCTGTCACAATATCCTCAAGTCTCTTCTCTAGGCACCAGGTGAGCCACATTCAAGTTTAAGTCCATGCATATACTCTCACGCATGGAATTCAAACTAAAGATCTATGGCACTAACACTAAGAACAAAAGCACACAGCATAGCAAGTAATCTCTGTGACTGACACAGACTGAAGCTACGGGTCCAGAATCCGAGTTTATGCTTCCATCTTGGACCCTGCTCTTGCTCAAATTTCAAGAATCTACTGATGGAGGTTCATCTTTCAAGCAACCATCACATCCTGACCTATCTTACATGGTAACGTTTTTCAGACCATCCAATCAGGTTCTCTTATGCCCAGAGCTTCGGGTGTTTAGTGAAGTAGGAGATGAGACGGAAGACTCCTTGACCTTATCCTTTGGGAAGTGAGTCACCACTGCAATTTTAAAGGAAACAACGCATGGCAGGAAGCATGATGGGAAACATTAAGAATGACTTTCTCCATAACCTAGAATGATCTCTCCTCTCTTATAGCCATAAAATATGACACTGTAGCCAGAGAGATGGACGTCTTAGTTCAAGAACAGTACTGTTCAAGGTTACCATTCAAGGACAGCTGGCTAGAGGTTCCTACAGTTTTGATAAATTGGTGTCTTTGTGTGTCCCTCCAATCACCAGTATTCAACGGAACTCTCCAGAGTGGTCCAGTGGTCTTTATCTGTACCGCCTGGTGTGACAGCTCCTTGTGTATGCGGCTGCTAAGCACATTGTGTGTAGCTGGTATGACCAAAGAACTGTTTATTGCATTTAGGTGATTTTAATTGGTTTCAAAAGGTGGAGGAGGCCAATGCCCTCTGTATAGGACAGCACAGTCCTAGTGCTGAGATGGTAAAATGCTATGTCCAGGCAAAGCCAGTCATTTTTTTCATGATATTGGTGATAACTCATCACACCTGGGTAACTTAACAAAAGAAGAGCTCAGTTTGACCTAGGGTTCCACAGAGGGGAGACAAGGCAGATGCAAGCCAGATCAGAAAGCTGAGCTCTTCCAGACAATCTGAGGGGCAGGGAGACAGACAGACAGACAGACAGACAGACCTCTGTCAGAGTGACAGAGAAGGAGTACAACAGAAGGTAGGGAGAGGCTATGAACTCTCAAAGCCTGCCCCAGTGATGTACTTCATCCAGCAAGACTGGCCCACCTCCTAAACAGCCAACAGGTAGTATTTCTCATTCAAAACACCATAGGCATCCCTTATAGACTTAGCCCAGCCCAGCTAGCTTTCCTTACTGCAGTTTCAACGGATTCAAACTGTGGTTCTCAAACCTTCCTAACACTGCAACCCCCAGTCATAAAGTCATTTCCTTGATGCTTCGTATCTGTAATTTTGCTACTATTACGAAGCACAATGTAAATATTCTTGCAGCCAGAAGTTTATCAGAGGGGTCAAGAACCACAGGTGGAGAACCGCTGTATTCAAAGATGCTTCACCAGATTGGGGTGAGCGAAACTTCTCAAGGGGTCAAAGCAAACTTCAGAATGAAAGGGAGGGGTCCAGAGCCCCCAGCCCTTGCAACAGCACAGACAGGAGGACAGTGACAGCCAGTGTCTGAGAAGTAGAGAAGATTGTAACAAGAAAAGCCCTTTCTCATTAAGGAGCAGAGGGAGTGAGGAGATGAGGAGAGAGGACCGGATAGACAGAGGGATCTCTGTCTGTCTGGTGTCTGACCTACATATGAAGCAGCTTGTCAGGTAGACACATAGCCAAACTGCAAAAACAAATATTGAATAAAATCGCTGCACCCTGAGCAAAACCCAGGGAATGCAGCGAGAGTTGGTTGAGCGTGTGATCTGGTAACTTGGCTTTCCATTACAGCAAGTGGCCTGCACCCATGCTAATCCATAGCTACCACCAATGGCCACCTTGGAAGAATCGAGTCCTTACAACTCACCCGCAGCGAACAGGCTGTGTCACACAAGAGGCCACCGTGAGCAGGAATACCTGGAGGTCAAAATCCTCAACACAGGCTCCCCTCTGGCGCTGGGGCTCACTGGGTTCTGAAGCAGTGTGGGACTTGTGTGAACCTGTCCACTTCCGATTTGAACAAACACCCTCCCTACGCTGGCACTAGCCTTGGTTAGACCACATTCTTAGTTCAGTTCTCCATTTTTATGAAGAAAACCACGGATCTAACGGCACGTTGCCAAACCAGGGACAGCCACAAAATGACACTGAGTACAACGGGGATAAGAATAAAAATGAGCATGATCTGGTCTAGAGAAAGGAGGGACAGATGGACTCTGACTTTAAATACATGAAGACGCATTATATAGAAACAGGGAAAAGAGTTATCTGTAATGCCTGCCAAAAGGAAAAACTAATGCCTACAGGTAAAAAACAAAAAACAAAAAACAAAAAAACAAAGGGACCAGTTTGGGATACAAATGGAAGCAATACAGGGTAGGGGTGTGCGGGGACTGAGGGTGACCTGCAGCTGAACCCAGCACATATGAGTTCTTTGACTTGAAATCAGTTATGCCCCCTCTGTAGTACTCAGTTTGTTCAACCTGCAGTATAAAGACAACCGATAATAAAGATGAAGGCCAAAAGGTTAGAGAGTGAGCAGGCAGCAGGAGTGATTCCTGCTCTTCCAGCGAACCCCAGTTCGGTTCCCAGTGCCCACGTCAGGTGGCTCACCCATGATTCAGTGGATTCAGCGCTCTCTTCTGCCCTCCTTGGGCACCTGCATTCACAAGTACAAAGACATGGATACATGCCAGTCAATTTAAGGTAAAAGTAAAACTTCTTTAATAGAGAAAAAATTAATTTCCATTATATATTCCCTTAAAAATACATATGTTGTTACGATAATGAAAACTCTTTAATAAGACCCAACTGGTGATAAGGTGTCTCCCTAACACAGTTGTCTGACTTAGAAGACACTTACTGGGTCAGGCTGAAAGACCACATGTCAGTAAGGTTTTTTTGTTTTTATTTGTTTGTTTGCTTGCTTATTTATTTATTTTTAGTTGCAAGCAAGAAAGCACAACTGTCATTAATGTAGGCAACAAGGAACTCAGTAGCGGGGCTGGTGATCTGTGCTGGGGATAAAATGAGGCAGAGGAGCAACGGGAGCTCTCCCCCCTAAAGTGTTGCTGGTAGACACAGACAAACTTGCAGGTGAGCCCCGTTCAAAGGAGTCAGGCTGCCCACACATAAGTCGTAGGTATCCCGAAGGTGCTATCAGTGGTGAGAGTAAGTTTTCTCTACCCCACCACCCAATAGCTTCCAAAGATCTCATCACTGGTCCTGGTGAGAGCCATGCACCTCGGTGTTCATCTCACATCATGCACCTCACAAGCAGTGTAGGGTACAACACAACAGAGGTAATTCCCTAAAGAAAGATCAGAAGGCTGTATATACTTCTGCATTTTTACAGGGGTAAGGAAGGCAGGGCACGAGCTAGGCTGATCTGGGATACAGATCCTGGCTTCATTGCCTAACAACTTATGTGTTATTTCACTATCTTGTTTCTGTGTCTCAGTTTCCCGTTCTATATAGCTACGGATAATCGAAGTACCCCCCTCATAGATGCTACAAAAATTAACTGAAATCCTAAGTGCATTCAGCACTTAGTAAGGTATCTTACTTAGCACACAGTGGGACTTGGTTGATGTTACTGGTACAGCTCTGAGAGGTGCCAAGGGCAGATCACTGAGCAGCCCCCAGACCTACTTCTCCTGACAAACACCTGGATCTGTCTTCCCAGGGGTTCTGTACCAAGTGGGAGTCAAGGATCTCCATCTTCTCTTCCTCAGCACTGCCTGACTTGACTTCCCTCTCAGAGACAACAGGTTCCTGTGACCTCACCAAAGCCATCTCAAGTAATTGTTAAGAAGTACACAGAGAAATCTGAGAGCAGCATCAGTTTCTGGAGAGATGGGAATAACCACTTACCATTTGTGAGTTCATCCATGTACTACTGCTTCCAGACACTACTCTTAGTTCCTGGAAGAGATTCTGATCCTTAAATAGGAGGGCAACTTACTGGAAGTTAAAGGCAGTCTCTAAGCATACCATTTACCCTGGAGAGGGGCGTTTTCTCTCAGGAGGCTGGGTAGGTGGCGGCAGCCTTGCACTTTCCCAGTGCATACTGGGAAAGTAGGATGTGTGTTCACTCCTACAACTACCATGGGACAGCCATGTTTTCTGACTATACCTAGAAGGGAGTTACAGGCCTTCCTCTGAAATCAGGCTTTGTTTCCTGGTAAAACTCGACCCCATGGTTTATACTAGCATATAGATTCTGTTTTATTTCTTTCCATCAGTCTTCAGTTGCCAGAAAATACCAATATGATGACATCAGAGCCACAACCCTATTTCTTGATGGCAACCAAATTCTGTTCTTGACCAAGTTACTTAAAACAGCCTAGGACTGTAAACTATCAGAGTATCCCATTGAGATGAGGTTCGTGAATATAAAAAATCAGTGGCCTCAAAGCACACGTACATTTCAGCTACCCTTTCTGGAGAGAACTCCAATTCTAAAAGCTGTTCCTACTGCCTACAGACAGCCATGCACAGAAGGTGGGAGTCTGGTTATTGGGTGATCGGCTGTATTGAGCTTTCTCTATGCATCCAATAAAAGAAGAGGTTACTCCTTCCCCTAAAGTCACTGAGCCGCCTTAACATGTGCTCTGTGGAGACCTGAAATGCAGCTGCTATAAAAATGACGTGCTATTCTTGGAAAACCTATGTCATTACTTGAACTGGATCTCCCTTACAATGAAATGGCTGCTGCTTAGCAACTAATGCAAAGGAAGAGCCCAACTATCTCCCTCCCTCCTTCCCTCCCCCCTCCCTCCCTCCCTCTCCCCCTCCACACCCCTTCTCCTTTTCTTCCCTTTCCTAGTAAGAGTTGTATTAAACAGAGACCAGGAGAAGGGTCATGGGGAGGTGATGAGGTCATCCTCGCTGTCGATGCCATATGGATTTGGTGGGTGCCAGTTGGTACTTGATCCCATCTCTGGCCATTGTGATTAATAGTGAAGATAAATTCAAGTAAATACAATTAAAAAGAGGGTCATGTTGCTACTAGCTGTCTTTCCATGGAGTCGCTGGAGGAAACAGTGCCTGAAGCAAAAAGAAGGTGGGACCTGAGATCTGAAAGCCAAATCGGGTCTCACAGGATCCCTCACTGGCGAGTGGCCTTAAGGAAGTCACTGAGTGGTTGTGGCTTTGCCACCTACTGTGGATACTGACTGTGGAAACAACACAGGGGTGAGCGGATTGTTTACAGTTAAAATGAGATCACTGGTATGTCAGGGGCTTACACCCGCTAAGCCTGAAATGCAGCACACACATTTTTATTATTATTAAGTAACCTAAATTTAGTCGGTATTAACAGTTAAAGAAATCTCCAGAAATTGGTCTTAAGAGAAAATCCCTTGGATTCTGTTGTAAGTAGTCTCGTACTGGCTCGTAGAAAGCTTCTGTTTTAATCTTTAAATAGCTTCAACATTTATTTTCGAGATGGAGATTTATTTTTCTCAAGACATTCTGAAGGCTTCTTCAAATGTGAAAATGACTCAGGTTTTTTTGTTGTTGTTGTTTTTTGGGGTTTTTTTTTTTGATGTGCCACTTTGGAACCTTCTAGGTGTCTATAAGTGCACACATGAACATCAACACTGAAGAACACGGTTGTGGGAAAACTACTGCAAATACTCACAGCCTCAACAGCTTACTGGTTAACAGTGAAAGGTCAGCCTCTTCTAAGGATATAATTTTGATTATCAAATGGTGGTGACAACCAGTCCAGCCCCGAGACATGCTCATACACCCCTTACTCCTAACTCCTTTTCTGAACCCCAACTCATGACCATCACCCACCTTCCTTTAGGCTCCACTCTGACAACGAGTCACGAGACCTTGCCCTAAAGAAAGACTAGGTACCAGGCACTAACTAATCCCCGTAGCCATTTTTGAGGCCCGGGAACCTAGATTTTCCCTTCCCCGTCCCACGGGATGGAAAGTTCACATTGTTTTAAAGGAGTCAGCATGGAAAATTCAGTCTTGCCCCCCCCCCCCTACACCTGCAAGCAGCAGCTATCCACCCAGTCTTGTCCTGGAGCACAATGGACACATATCAATGGACCATGGGTAAGGCCTTTCTCCAAGTCCTGGGTAAGGCCTGTCTAGGACCCCTAAAACTAAGTGCATGCCACACACAGTGCCCTGGGCAGTTTGGCATAATAAGAATAATAATAATGCAATGTAAAAATATGACAACAGAAATGGGGAAGAGTGAGAGAGTAACCTGGAGTTGAGATGCTATGAGCAGAGAGTGGATATACCACTTACCTAGCTCTGTGGCCTTGGGAAACTGCTGGCACTAGAGATGTCCATGTTCTTATCAATGCAGTTGTCCTCTCCTAATGATAAGTTCGGCGAAAGGCCGTATATTAAACATTTAGCAGCTCCTGGGTAAGACTAGTAAGTGGGCTTAGTTACTATCCACAGGTAGGGAGGTATCCAACTGAAGAAGCTGTGCCTGGTGGTGGTGGCGCACACCTTTAATCCCAGCACTTGGGAGACAGAGGCAGGCAGATTTCTGAGTTCAAGGCCAGCCTGGTCTACAGAGTGAGTTCCACGACAGTCAGGGCTACACAGAGAAAAAACAGAAGGAGGAGGGGGAAGAGGAGGAGGAAGAAAAGAAGAGAAGGAGGAGGAGGAGGAGCTGAGTGGTCCAGAGACCCATGGGGCTGATAGAAATAGGACTGCTTGAGACTTCCTAAGGCTTTGCGACAGAATGTAAGGTGTGCTGGGTTTTGGGCTGAATGCCTGTGCATACTTCCTACCCCCAGAAAATCTCCACAAGGTCATGCCTATGCCATGTCAGGCCCATAACACACATACATGAATCCTAGCATGGTTTCCCATGGAGGTTTAACATTTCCTTCCTGTATTGAAATCCTGCTCCCTGCAGTGATTAGTGGCAGGGGTTGGGGTCTCTGGGAGGGGAGCAGGTCACTGGAAAGTGAAGCCCTCTCATCAAGGAGGTCAGCAGCCTTCCTGAAAGAGGCAAGCCTCATTCTGGTTCTCTCAGCCATGTGGGACAGCAAGATCATGGCCAAAACCCTCCCTAGAACCTGGCCTTCCAGGCACCTGGGTTTCAGACTTGAGTCTCCAGTGCTATGTGGTTCACAAGCTACAGTACTTTGTACAGCAGGTACAGGTAACTCAGATGGCTGAGAAGGCCACATGCCATCTCCCTCACTCCTCCCCCACCCCCACCCCCACCCCCACACACGATTTTCTCCTTTCTTCAAACTTCAGATGCTAGGGATAACATTTCAAGTAGAGAGAGACAAGAACAGGCCACAGCTCAGTCTCTACAAGGACAAGGGGTCAATTTAAAAGAGTGAGTCTATTTTTAATCAAGCTTTTCTATCAAAACCCTCTACAGGGAATGCTCTCCATCTGAGTGGCTTGCCTCAAAACCTGTCAGTCACACACAATGATTAAATCTCTAGTTCTTTTGGCCTACGAAATGTTCCAGAACTTTCCCTCAAAATGGTACACAAAACTCCCTCTTAACGGCTTCCATGCAAGCTCATGCAAAGCTCTTCTTACCTCTAAAACAAATTGCTTTTAAGTTTTTTGAATAGAAATGAATCTTACAGGAGGCTGGGGAGATGGTTCAATCAGTAAACACTTGCTGTGCAAAAATGAAGTCAGATCCCCAGTGCCCATAAGGCGGCATCATGGCTGCCTTATGATTTCAGTTATATTTCAGAGGGGAGGAACAAGAGACTCCTAGAGCAAGCTGTCAGTGAGCCCTGGGTTCAAGGCAGAGGCAATACCTCAATATGTACAGTGGAGACCAAGACCTGTCATCAAAGTCTTGCACATACATGTGAACATGACCCAGAACACACATGGGTGCACACACTCACATGTGAACACTCAGAAACACACACATGCAAAAAAATAATTTTTTCAGAAATCTGACACACACAGAGTTTAATAAATATCAGTCCCTTTAACGAATCTACTTCCTACAAATCTACAAATACATTAAAGTAGCCATCTGCCTTACGTACCCCCTACACATACACACCAACATTTATTTCAGAGTCTTGAGCCGGTGTTGTATACTCAACAATAAAACCTTCTAAGGTTCTTTAAACATAAATTCTGTTATTTGGCTTGGTGGAGCTCACTGAACATCCCAGAAGATTGAGTCTCCCATTTCTGAGCTAATCCAGAGCCTCTGATTGTCAGGATAGAGCCGTTGGCCATTGTCTCTGTACACAAAGGGGACATCATCAGGACAAGGCAGGAGAGAACTGGTTTGTGTCCTGCAATCACAGGTGACAGCTCTGTCTTTATCTGAGCACCTACTCCTGACACTGCCGCCTCTGCCACTGCTGACCCAGCCATCCATGTCAGGATTCTTGCTCTCAGATGGACAGCAGGGCACCGGGGTCACTGCATCCCGACTCCCTGCACACTGATACCGCCCGGCTTCTCTGCTCTCTGCCTTCTGCCTGATCCAGTTTCCAGACCCCTTAACAGCAGAATTCCTTTTCACAGCCTGGTAAGAAATGAACTCCACTCTAACCCATTCCAGAAGGAAAAGCAGAAATTTACATTGTCTGTAGGTTTTCATACCTCAATGTAGATTCGCCTCATTTCTGTATTATTTGAATTATTTTACTGTCAATCACTGACTTGGGACAAGAGTTCAATGTTTTGAAGAATGATAATAAATTCCCCTGCTACATCACTGGACTTCCACATAGGTAACACCAGCTTCACAAACACACCCATGTCATCTGCTCTGTCGCGGGACCAGACCAGAATTGTATCAGTTCGCTTAAACTACAGATATTCCTACAGGGTGAGCACCACCATAGTGAACATTCTACTACACAGGGAAAGTCAGGCACAGAGAGGCCTTAAGGATTTTGCAGAAGAACACACTGTGAGTAGCATCAATAACCATGTGGCCTTAGTTGGTAAGGCTCAAAATCGGGGCTCTTAAACACCACTCAAAGAGGGGCCAAAGAGTAAGGAGGAGATTATCACTCTTTAAACTCTGGGTGCTTCCCCCACTCCCAACAAAAGCCAGAGTATTCACGCAGTAAAGCCAGAATCAGTTCTTATCAGAAAGTTATTTGTGAGTCTAAAAATGTAAAGGCAAGTCTGCACTTGAGCAAATCTCATGGTTGTTTGATGCAAGAACCAGGAAATTTCTTTTAAACAATGATTCTTGCTCCATTTCAAAGTTCACAAAACTCAGGACTAGGAAGAGAGAGCATTTACCTGCAAAGACCTTTCCCTATGGCTCTCCTCATGACAGTCCCTCTCCTTCAGCCAGTGTGCATACATTTGACATAATGAGGTACTTTTTTCTAGAATAACCCAGGCTGGGTTGAGACCACACCTCGCTGAAGACGGGAGATGTTGGGGAGCTCACAAGCCAATCTCTGATGCTGTACAGGATACATGGCTATGAGGAGCAGCTGTCACTCTTTTGAAGATTTTGTAATTAAGCAGATTATAAACAAAGCAAAAGCTAAGAGTCACAGAGTGAGCAAAAAGCATTCTTCATGGAACCTTACACACTCACATACACACATGCAGGCACATACCCACATGCACGAATGCACACACACATGCACACAGGTATTGTCATTCAGATGGGTCTAAAGGAAAGATGTGTGAAGTAACACACAGCCTAGGTTGCTGGAGTGGATGGACAGTCCCCAGGAATGCCAGGTTAAAAGTTCTACTCACAGAAGGAAACATGGGCAGAAAATACCCCGGGGAGAAAAATCAATGCTGCCCTTGGAAAAGCATAAGACAGACAGAAAGAACCGGAGAGCTAATTAGCACTGCTCAGAAGGCAAATTAAGGCCTTTTCTCTGACAAGCTGCAAATAGATGGGTAAGGAAGCGCTTCTGCCTCCCTCCTCCGGCCTCCAGCAGCTGGCTAGATGGCTGGAGCAGGTACTCCAAGAGGAAGTTGTAAACAGACAGAAACACTGCTCTGGGCTACTGAGCAGAGTATACAAGAGAGAAAGGCAAAAGATGAGAAAATGGTATTCATAATGGACCCGAAAGAGGCAAAAGTGGCTGCTTATTTAAAGTTGATGATTAGGTTATTCATTCAATAAATATTTGTCTTCTACCTACCACTCAAGAGGACAAGATTCTGTTGGACAGCTAACCCAGTTGCATTCTGGACATAATGTAACACCCTTAATCTCTAAGCCTTTGGGGCAGATACTTCTGTGACCCCATTTTACAGTGACTATGCGGAGCCTCAAAGCAGATACATCATCTCTCTACTATCATCTCTAATTCCTAGATCAGGCTATCATTAATAAAGTCATCTTAGTCCTAACCAAGTTATCTGAAGGGACCCACATGAGGATGACCCAAAAGTGGGCCGTCAGAGCTCTCACCTTATGGGGGGCCTGTTGGCTGGCACACAAGCACAGAGACGCTATGAGAGCCTTGCTCTCAAACAGACTCAGCTTGTTATTGTGTTTCTTTAATCTTGCACATTACCCTGGTTTGCTGTGCCTGGCAATATGTTCCATCCAGCTCAATTAGAAATTAGTCTGTTCCATCATTATTCTGTGCAAATTTCATCTCCCTCTGGTATTTGTTTATTGTTGTTTTGTGCAAATTCCTTCCTTCCTCTGGCATCCATCAGAAGAAGAGCTCACGTGACCCTGGATGCAGCAGCTATCCCAAGATAGGACCTCAGGAAATAAATCCACCCGTATTCACAGGATCGGTGCAACCAATGCAGACCCAAGAACACATGTCAAGCTCAAAGGTGACTGTGGCTTCTCCAGATGTCTCTGGTCTCAAAGGGGTTTCGACTCCAAGTACGCCTTGGGGTGGCAGAGAAAACAAGTACCCCAGATCCCAGCCCAGAAGAACAGAGAGGTGCAGCGACCAGGCTGGCACTCCCTGGGAGTCCTCATTTTCTCAGATTAGAAAGTTGAGCGTTAGAAAGAGCTGGCTCTCCTCTAATTTAATTTGGCCCCATGAGGCAACCCCACTGTTACCACAACAGAATGGAACACCAGCAAAGCTCTATTCCACTTCTCCAGCACCCAACTCCATAGGGCTCAGAGTGAGAACTCTCCCATGAAAAAGAAAAAAAAAAAAAACAAAAAAACAAAAAAACATAAACAAATCAAATCTAGCCTCTCGGAGATCAGTCTCAGCAGACACACTCTGGACAGCAGTTCATTTGAAATCTCACTTGGTTTATGTCCCCACTGAGGAAGATAACACTTCCGTGCCTAAATAATGACTGGAGGAAGACATGAAGTGAGCAGCAGTGTTTCCGTCTCCTCCTGAACTCTGTATCTAACAAATGTAGGAAACGGAGCCCAGATGTTGAAAACTGGCTTTGTAAAGAAGAACGCTACACGCGGATATTCAGAAGACAATGTTCCCTGTATGCTACTAACTCCAGAGCAAGAAAGAGACATGACCATGCTACTCTGTTTAGTTTCCAACTCCCAGCTGTCGTCCCTTACTAATACAGTCTTGGTTGTGCGAACAGAGCACGACACGGGAGCACAGTGAGACCTCTGTGTCTGCGGGTCCTGCCACTATAGACTTTGACGAACCATAGATTGAAAACATTTGGGGAAAAAAAAAAAAACTAATTATTTCTGGACCGAGCATGCCATGTTATCATTAAGGGTGTCTGACAACTCTTTGGATTGCATTAAACATTGTATTGCATATTTTAAGAAATGGAGATGACTCAAAGCTAATGAAAAGGTACAAACAGGTTATATGTGAATGTGGTGCTGTTTTACCTAAGGGGCTTAATCAGCAGATTTTGATATCTGCACAGTAATCCTGGAGCCAACCCCCAACAGCCACTAAGGGACAGCTAGACTCTGTTGTTGTCATTAAGGAATAAGAGACCCCCTTTCTAGCAGTTGTCTACTCTAAGAAGTTCCATAGTCCTTGCCTTTGCATCTATACTGTACTAGAAACTTTCTGTGAGAAAGGTCAAGTGTGACTACCATGACTTTCAAATGAAGCAAGTTAAGTCCACGCATGGAAATTCATAAGTAATAGCACCTGCCAAGGCCTCCTTACAAGCAAGCTTGTACTTTCTCTTTTGCTGTGTGTTGCCCAAAGAGGAAAGGCGACAGCTTTAAACCAGACCTCCCCGCACCTACACAGCACCTGCAGAAATTATTTTAAAAGTGCATAAACTTCTAACATGGGTGTCTTCGTAGAGATAACAGGTGTCCTGGAGGTGGTTTTGTTCTCAGAAGCAAAACCAAACAATTTGCTGAAGATCATGAATTTATATTCATTTCCAGTTATGAAATAGTAGAAGGTTTCTGAAGGCACTAGCCATCCAGGCCAAGGCAAGGAACCTCCGCCCAAAGGATGAAGCACTTAAGAAAGAATAGGGAGAGCTGGGCTTGGTGGCGCACACCTTCAACCCCAGCACTCAGGAGGCAGAAGCAAGTGGAACTATGTGAATTCGAGATCAGTCTGTTCTACAGAGTATACATAGTAAATTCCAGGACAGCCAGAACCATTCAGAGACTGTCTAAATTATAAAAGAGAAAAGAAAAAGAAAAAGAAAGAGAAAGAGAAAAAAAAGAAAAAGAAAAAGAAAAAGAAAAAGAAAAAGAAAAAAAGAAAAAGAAGAAGAAAGATAAATCTAAAACCTGAAGCAAGCATGTCATGGATGGAGTGAAAAATCAGCTCTCTCTCTCTCTCTCTCTCTCTCTCTCTCTCTCTCTCTCACACACACACACACACACACACACACACACACACACACACACGTACCCGTAAGCATGCATGCAAAGACTTCAACCCTAGCACAGATGCTTGAGGAAACAACTAGAAAGATGCAGTCTAAAGAAAGTCCTTTAGAGTCAGACTTGCCTCTCGCCCAAGCCCCAAGCTTCGGGTTCACCTTCTCTAAAACAGACATAGTAATAATCACATCACGGAACCACCAGAAAGCTCAAATAAGACGGAACATACAAGTCTGAGGATAAAGCTCAGTAGATAAAGCGTCCACCTGGCCAGCGTGATCTGTCATCTAAGCTCTACTTAGAAGATGCGCTGGTTTGGTGGCCATGTGTAGTCCCAGAAGTTAGGAATCAGGGACAAGGTTATTGCCCAGGGCAAGCGGGCTAGCTAGACTAGCCAGAATCATCCGGTTCCCAGTTCAAAGACCCTGTCTCAATAAATAAAATTACGAGCAATTTTAAAAAGAAAATGTCAACTTCAATCTTTCACATGTACCTGCACATATCCATATGCACCCACACACATTCCCACACTCATGCTTACTACACACAAGCACACACGCAAGCACACAAAAAAAGAAACAATATGCTAAAATACTTCTCACAGTGTTGCCTGATAAATAGAACACAGTCGACACCAGCTGCCTTTTCTCTCTCCTTCTCTGTCTTTCTGGGTTTTCTTTCCTTTACTTTTTATTCACTTAAATGAGAATTCTTACAGCAGTTAAAATAAGGAGTCCTTACTTACATATTATATAGTCATATATATATATGTATCTGTTGCAATACCATTATTTGCAAAGAAAAAGGAAGTAGTAATTTTAACAGAAAAGTACCAGATTCATTGCATTGCCTGCTAAAACCTTTAGCTTTACAGTCTACAGGAACTATTTGCTCTCGGGGTGCAGATTCTGAAAGAAAGGAAAAATTCTCACGGGAAAAATCATCCCCCAAAAGAACCGCCAATGAAAGAAAAGATAATGGGAGGAAGTCTAGGGGTATGTAAAGGAGTTTATTTGACTTCACAAAGTAAAAAGTCAGCAAAATGAATAATCTGCCTCCAGAAATGGTTATTTAAAGGTTTTTTGTAAAGGGCTCTGGTTCCTAAAAAGACAGGAGTCACTGCATATGCCCACCCACTCTTCATTTATTTTTAAACTCTAGCTTATATGTTCCTTAGCAACAAGAGAAGCAGATGAGACCCCCCCTACACACACACTCACACATGCACACACACACACTCAACACACACACACACACACACACACACACACACGCACACTCCTCCAAAGCCCCCTTCTTTACAACAACTTTCATTCTACAAATATTCGTGTTCTTCAAGGCATTTCCACCTGCCTGCAGATCTCCACTCCACCACCTCAAATGATCCCCTACATAGAAGATGTACCTCCTACTCTAGCTACACACTTCTGCATGGAATCTATTCCCCCAAGGACTTCCTGAATCCACTCCACTACCTCCCACTAGTCCCCCATGCTAAGTCGTGCCCAGAATCCTTTCATCAAGACCATCGGGTACACTGCCACCTCTGAGTCCAGCACAAAGGCCCACCAAGGCCAACAGGAAGGCCATTTGCTATGACTGCCTGGCTTGCTTTGGCTGGGCAGTTTATGAGTTCAAGGGTCAATGACCGAAGCTCAGAGACAGCAGCTCTCAAGTATTGGTGTGTAAGCATCACCTGAGGTGTGTGACAGCCATCATCACCCACAGAGAGTGGAGGCTATTCACCTGGGGATTGCAAGCCATCTGACCAGCCACATGAGGTGCTGTATGTGCCAAGTGTCACTGCCTTGGAAACTGTGAGGCTTTATTCAAGAAGAAATAGCATCCAAGAAATAGAAGCCACCACAGTGGCTTTCAAGATAGGCCAGTGTCGTGTACTGTTCCTCTCTTGCAAAAATGCTCCTGTTTCTAGGTCTGTTTGTGAGGAACACACTTCCACTTCCTGTGGGAACATTCCGCCCAGAAAGCTACAGCCCCAACTCTATGCTTTTCCAGGAGAGAGCCTCAGAGAATGACCCCTGCCAAGAGGCAAGCTGAAGTGATTTCCCATGCAAATTCTGGCTTCACAGCCCTATCCAATGAGGATTCTCATGAATACCAATGACCCAGGAGCATCTCTTAGCCCAAAAGCCCAGACCCACAATGTATTTCACGTGATAACACCCCCTCAACTTACAGTTCCTAAATTAGGCTGAATATAGTCTCCGTTCCCCTAAGAGCCAGACAGACCATCCGAAGGATAACTGAACTGCCTGTGTCCTAGCCTACCTCCCTAGACCTACCCCACGCCTCCCCACCTGCCTATTTTTAGAAACCGAAAATATAAAAAGATCCATTTGGAACTGATCTGTGTGAGTAACTCAGAGGACAACTCAGGTGGGAAACCCCCTCTGCGCACGGAGAGCAAAATGCAAGCAAGGGATGGATGCAGCAGCAACCACCTGGCTACGGAGACCATTTAGGGATCAGCAGAAACCGGCATTTAGACCCAGAGCACATGCCCTGATGACAGGGCCTCCGGTCCAGGCAATGCCTGTGGGGATCCCAATGATTCACACACCTGCCCCCATAAACAGAGCACACCCTCGCAACCCACACACCTCTGTCATCTGCTTTTGCTTACATAACAGCACATGGTGTGACAGGCTTAATACTTTAGATGTTTTTTTTTTCTAGAAGAGAATGCTAACCTAAAAGGAGGAGGGCTCCAAAGATGCTCTCCCTGACCCCCTTTTCAGGTATCACTCGTGAGACCCAGCAAGACGCTGCATATGGCCTCAACTTTTAAAAATCACCAGTGAGGGTGGTCTTGGCGCTGTCTCTCGTGCCTGGGGATGGGAGAGGAGTGTAGGGAACCTATTAAGTCTTCTCTTTGGTTTGGATCCTGACACAGTTGGGGCTTCTTAAAGTGTAATGGGGTGGGCATTCATCCTACACTGTCAAAGACACATCCAGCCTCAGGTGCCAGTGTGACCTCTTCTCACTGGCACTGGGACTGGGGGCAGGGGTGGGGGGTAAGCCTGGGAGTAGGCTGTCCACACTGACAGAGGGAGAGAACACACAGGCATGTAACGCCAACACCCACTGACATACCTACATACCTACAAAAAGAGACCCACAGCTCACGAGTCTTTAACAGACAAGAACTTCTCATAAGGATTTCTATTCTGTATAGCTTATTCTTTGCTGCCTGTCAGAACAGATCTCAGCCATCTGGTTAGTGCCCAAGGCTCACCCAGTGAACTCAGCAAGGAAGTGGGGAGTGCTGGAGATGACACTAGCCTAGGGACAACTTTGGCGACTCTTCTAGCTGGGCATGTCTGGTTCTGCACCCCATACACTCACAGATGTGGTTTTGATCTTGTTCTGACCTTACTGTTCTCTTCTGTTACGAGTGCACCCCTCCCTGGGTGTTACAGGGAGAAGCTGGGGCACCCCACTTCTTCCCTTCAACCCAGAATTGGAGGATGAGAACAACATATCCCCAGGAGAGCGAATGAGGTAAGAGAAGCAGATAGACAGACAGACATAGGAGAGAGAGAGAGAGAGAGAGAGAGAGAGAGAGAGAGAGAGAGAGAGAGACTGAGCCCCAACTCTACAGAAGTGCCTCTGTGGAGCTAGAGCAAGTGTCCCCCGCCCTGGGCGGCACCTGTCTCGCTAGCTCCCGCGCCTACCTGTAAGAGACCTGCTTCCGGAAAGTTAAGTCCCTCAGCTTCTCCTCCAGCGCCTCTTCCTTCTCTTTCTGTCCGGCGGCCGCGGGCTCCTCCAAGGCAGCAGCAGCCGCTGCCCCTGCACCCCGCGGGTCCGCGCCGCCCTCGGCGCCCAGGCAGCAGCTCCCGGCGCCGCTTCCGCTGCTGCTGCTGCCACCCGTCGCCCCTCTCTCCTCTCCCGCCGAGGAGCTGGGGTTCATGGCGACCGCTCCGGCGGCCGCGAAAGAAGCCGAGGCGGTGCCGCTGCAGAGGCCGGTCGAGCTGAGGGCGCTGGAGGCGGCGGGAGCGCGGGCAGGTCCGCGCGCCGCTGGCAGGGGCAGCAAATGGCAGCCCCTTCCCGCAGCATCCATCCGCGGCTGCACCGCACCGGGGCATTGTGGGAAACTCCGTGCCTCCACTCCCCCTCCCCAACCAATCAGAGGCCACCTCTCTCCGCCTCCCCTCGGCCTCGCCCGACCAGCCGGCTCCCTCCAATTCTCCCACCCCTTCTCCTTTTTCTAAATCCAGAGCAAAAGCCGGGACTGAACTTGAACTCTGGCTGCAGGCAATGGACCGCAGTGGAGGATAGAGGGGAAGGGTGGGAGCCGCGGGGCTTAGGACGCTGGAGACAAACACTGGTCATCAGGAAAGGAGAGTGTCCAGGGAAACTTGGAGGCAAGCCGGGTTGCCGCGCCCTGGTTACCGCACAAGGGAAGCTGACCCGGACCCAGGAGCTACTCTGCACTGACAGTGGCTGATGAGCTGCTGGGCACGGCTTAGTCCAGTCCACTGATGACAGATGCCCGAGGCAGCATTTTGTCCGTCACCTCCTTGCTGCATCAGATCTGGCGCCAAGCAGTAACCTCCAGACATCGGGGACCTTTGGGGGCGGGAGGGGGGTATCTGGAGCACTGTTAGTAGGAACCTTGGGAGAGATTCCTTAACCATGTGAATTATGAAAGGGGCTAGATTTAAGCTCCAGCTGCTTCTTCTCAAGGAGAGGGTCGGTCGGGACATCTTCACCGATGAACGCCCGCGCCTAGATCCTCGCTTGGTGCCTTCTAAAAGCTTAGAGATGCTCCCTAAACAGCTGTTAATTAGATTGAATCGGATCACAGGATCCTTGGTGAAGCAGAAGGCTGAGAGCAGAAGTGAGGACCCGAGCGAGGGAGCGCTTCATGCTGTGGGTTCCTATGCTAAGGGTTCACAAGAGGAGGAGAAGAGGAGCTAGCCCAGGAAGGGGCTTCTACCGGTTCAGACACCAAGGCTGAAACCTACTGCACTGGAGGAATTTAATGTCTGCCCTCTCAGTTTTTTGTTTCTAAGACTATTGAAATCTGTGCGATTTGAACGATGGGCAACGAAGTGTTTAAGACAGATCATTTTCTAAATTAGATATTTTTCACCCAAGAAATCTCTGTTGTCAGAAAACGTGAGAAAGGTCTATACTCAACAGTAAGTGCGAGTAACCAAACTACCTATGTAGATGTATGTGCTAGTACAGATGGCTCTCTTTTGCCCTAAAATTAGGATGTTGAGAAAAGGAATCTCAAGCCTTGCCCAGCTCTCACGGTGTGCAATTCCTCTCACATGTACATTATATAAGACAGGGCAGGGACTTTTTCAGGGAGAAGGGAAAAAAGACTACCTGTTGGGGACCAGCACTACACACACACACACACACACACACACACACACACACACACACACCTGGATTTCCCTAGCATCTTTCAAGTGACTTTCTTCACACCTAGGCTAGATAGTGGAGGAGGTTAATCATTCTGGGGCAGTGTACACCGTCTTCAGAGGGGCCCCAAACCATTCTGTCATGTCACCGTTCCACTTTTTAAATAATGCTAGTGGAGTGGCGCTCTTAGGGTCAAATTGGCTTTGTCCTTGTGGTTGGTAGCTGATCTCTCGAGGTCTTCCGAGTGCCTGAAGGAGGACATGCCCACTTCCCCCTCATACTGCATCACAGCTTCACTCAGAGCTGGCTTATGTGCAAATCTCATGTACCCTCTGCTCTGTCTACCCCGATCCTTGCCCACTGGAGCCTGCTGTCTTCTCATCTGTCTCCAATATCCACTAGGCTGTCTCCTTCACCTTCATTAGGTCTTAGTTTACAGATCTGTCTCATCGGGAAGCCTCCATTGATGGCTCTTCCAGAATGTGTTGAGTGTGCATCAGCAGACTCCCATCAGACTAGGCTTGGACCACAGTAACTGTTTCTTGTCAGTCTCTTCCAAGTGTGTGTGGAGGTTATATCATGTCCTATATTCATAAACAAACCACACAGTATATGATAGGCATGCATATCATAGTCTATCATTGAGTCTCGAGAAAGAAGTATATTTGGTTTTGAACATACAAAATATGCTCAAGTTGACCTTCTATGGAAGAAACACAATTCTGAACTATAGAATGCCACTTGTTAAGATAATCTGCTAATAAACAGTGCTGGTAAAGATGGTGGGTAGGTGAATTGGGGAAATTCGCTAACATCTACCAATATATGAAATGTATTACCTGGGCTGGGTGTGGCAGCTAGTCTGGTTTATGTATCAGGTTCCAGGCAGCCTGGTTTACATAGCAGGGTCATTACTACAAAGACAGAAGAAAGAAAAAAAGTGTTTCCTAACTAACCCAACAATCCATGTCTAGAAAATTTTATCTGTTGTGTTAGTAGGAATTTCCATAATATTTAAACAGCCTGGCAATTCTTCTATATTAACATTAATATATGACTAATTACCTATGAGGAATGAAATTCTCTGGAACCATTTGGAGAAATAAGGGAAATTATATTATTATAAAATTATCTCAAAAAATAATAATGTTAACCTAAAAAGAAAATAAGGGCCAAGTAAAATGTTTAGTGTCCTACCACTAATGGAAAAACTAGCATATACATACACATACACACAAATATATCTACTCATGCTCAGAGAGAGATTGTTGATATACACTGAAGTGAGCATAAACATGGAAAAGAGAAAGATACAATGCAAAACAGTGGAGCTCAAGCAAAGTCGAGCAGTTCTAGAGCCTGACTCTTGAAATTTTTCATAATTCAATCAATTTGTACTAACAGGAGACAGTCTGTCTCCCAAGCTAATAGAAAAGCCAGCCCAACCTATCAGGGTGCACATTTGCATATTTAAAGTGTTTCAGTGGGCTGCTAAACAAAAGAAAACGAGTTTTAAAATCATGGTCTGTGCAAATGTACCCTAAATTAAGACAGCAAGACATCTGGGAGGCACAGGCAACTGAGGCATAAGAAAAATCAGTTTCTTGGTGGAAGGACCTTTTCAGACGTTACTGGAAAGATCAATGGTCCTTTTAGACAACTTATTTTCTAAATAAGCAAAGTTAACATTGTTCGATCAGTTTCATATTTTTCTTCTTATTTACTGAGAGGTGGGATTCCTCAACAGGGCACAGAGGCCTTCCAATCATAGGAAGGGACACTCTGTCTGAAAGCATGCGTTATTCGGAGTGATGTAAGTTCATACAGAGCGTGAGCATTGCTGGGCGCATGGGAACATTGGTTTCTGGGCCCCAGATGAATTGAAATCTTATCTTTGGACCCCACCCCCTGGCAGAAGCTCCATCACTTATCTTCCTTTTATTCTTTGTCCTTCGGTTGCAGTCGCTAACATCCAACTCTTATCAAGATTGGTCTTCCAACTTTAAAGGTTGCTTTTACGTTCTTTCTCATTTATTTGTTTACTTACCTCTTTATCCAGCCTGTAGGTGCATGTGCATGCAGGAGGAGGAGGTGATTATGGAAGAAGGAGAAGAAAATGTTAAATGTGTACCACAGGGGGATCCCTTCTCTCCTCTCACTGGCCCCAGGCTTTCTTTAAAAGGGGGAGTGAGAGGGTGGGTTTCCAGGATGGATTTTTAAAGAAGGAGGAGAAGGAAAAAGAGAAAGAGGAGGAGGACGAGAAGAAGAAGAAGAGGAGGAAGAGGAAAAAGAAGGAGGAGGAGAAGGAGAAGAGGAGGTGGTGGTGGTGGCGGCGGTGGTGGTAAAAGGAGAAGAAAATGTTAAATGTGTATTTTGTTTTAAGTCATTTGGGAAGGTGCTGGGACTAGAGATTTAACAGCCTATAAAACTGCAGGGCAGATGACAATGAATCTATTATTCCCGAAATAAGTAAACAAGAATCTCCACCTAATAATAGGGGATCATGTTTTGTAAAAAGCAGTTGCACAAGCATGTGTATATTGAAGTTCTTGGTTATTTATAGATAAAAAAGATTAATAGAGCTTTTAAAAATGTGTATGTGAGAGAGACAGAAGGAAGGAGTGAGAAAGGAGGGAAGATACTATACCTAAATACCTAAGACAGGCAAGGGTGGGGAAGGAGGGAGATGAGGGGAAGGAGGGAAGGAAGGAGTACAGAAGGGGGAGAGGGAGGGAGGATGCTATAGAAGGGAAGGAAGGAGGAAAGGGGGGGAGGGAGAGAGATTTTTCTGGAACTGTATGTGTAATGTTCCACAAAATGACTGATTCTTCATGAAGTCTGTAAAGCCATGCCTGTTTCCCTGATATTGTTCTTCTTCTACTCCACCACCTGGGCTCTGTCCCTCACCCAGGCTTAGCCTACTTACTATACTAGTCTATACTACACTACACTACACTACACTACACTACACTACACTACACTACACTACACTACACTACACTAATTAGTCCTCTACAGGAAGAAGTCACAAACCTTCACAGTTTGCTCTACCAAGGCCTCTTGGTAATTATTTCTCTTGATACCTCTAGTCCAATACTCATAAAGAACTTAATGCATGTGTTATTTGGCAGCTGGGAAATAAAAGTTTAACAAGCTTTTGTGTCTTAGCTGTTTTAAAAAAAATAGTACACATAAATTTAAACAAAATGACATGTACATTTCCTTCTTTAAATATTTATTTGCTTTTTTTGTCTTATGTACATAGGTGTTTTGTCTGCATGTATGTCTATACATCACGTGTGTGCAATGCCTAAGAAAGCCAAAAGAGAGTGCTAGACCCCCTGGAGATGGTGTTACAGATATTTGTGAGACATCATGTTGGTGCTGGGAACTGAATCCAGGTCCCCTAAAATAGCACAGAGTGTTCTTAAATCCTGAGCCATCTCTTCAGCCCTTGCATTTCTTTCTAAGTTGCTGGCTTATTTATTCATGGGAACTAGAAGAGCAGACACTTCTTATACCTGGTACTCCCTGGATGGCACCACCCTCATTTTCTATTCCATGCTGATTTTTTTTCCTTCATTGTCTTTTTGTCTGAGCAACCACCCCAAATCTAACTTAGTGATCATAAATTGTTGAAGGAACGTGGCAAGATGTAGCATGGAAACTTCAAATACCTTACGCTGCTAGGATGCAAGTTAACACATGCCAACTGTCAGGGTACTCTGCCAACTGTCAGGGTACTCTGCCCTCAAAACTCAAATACACCCTGCAATATGTTTGCAAATTCACCAGGGAAACTTAAGCATCTCTGTGCACATCTCAGGAACCCCAGTGCTACTCCATAATTTTACACAGAATAGTTGATAATTATTTCTGCTGACACCTCTAGGCCAACATTTGTGAAGAATCCAACGCATGTGTTATTAGACTGCTGGGTGGCAACAGTTTAACAAGCATTTGTGTCCTAACTGCAGCAGCTGTTTGAAAAAATAATAAACATAAATTGAAATGAAAGAAAAATAATATGTACAAATATGTGTTTGTCTGTGAGACAAAGCTTGTAGACTTTGGGGTTTCTATTGCTGTGAAACAATACCGTGACCAAAGTAACTTGGAAAAGAAAGGCTTTATTTCATCCTACAATTTTCAGGTCACACTCTATCACTGAGGAAATTCAGGGCAGGAATGCAAGCAAGCAGGGCAGGAACTGGCATGGAGACCATGGAGGGATGCTGCTTACTGACTTGCTTGCTCCTCATGGCTTTCTCAGCCTGGGCTACCAGCTCAGGGATGGTACCTTTGAGCTGGGCTCTCTTGCATCCATCATTAATCAAGTAAAGGCACTACAGGCTCCCCACAGTCCATGGCAGCGTTTTCTTAACCGACTCTAATTTGTGTCAAGTTGATATGAAAGCAGCCAGCATAATTAACTCCTTGTCAACTTGACGGACAGAAACACCTCATTATTAAAACACAACTTTTCCTTTATTGTTTATCTCCAAACCCTATATTGATATCAATATCACAATATAATGCAATGGAGAATTACAATCCTAGAACTTAGAAACTAAGAGGCAATGAAACTGTATTTATCTGTGTGGCATTACTATTAACTCAATACCCCAAACAGGCGAATGTGGTAGAGAAAACAGCTTATTTAACTCATAGCTCTGAAGTTTCAAAGGCATGATGCCAGCCTTTGCTGGGCTCAGGTGAGACTCCTACAGATGACATAATGCACTAATGGAGAGGGCAATAACAGCAGGCAGGAAGGAAGAAAGACCCAAGTTGCACTTCAGTGAATTGTGATCGGGCTCTGCTCTACATTAAACCATATTGTCTAAAACAGTGTACTGTTTGTGCCGTGCCCTGGGAGACTCCATTTTGCAAAAAGCTTTTGAGTCCATTTTGTAGAAGAGGGATGACTACAGCCCTTGGGTGGACCTACAAACCACACCATCTGTCTGGTGCCACCCAGGCAGCACAGAGTGATAAATAACTTACTCCTCAGCAAAGAAAGGGAGCCACCCTATAAATTCAACAAGGTGAAATGAGTCTGCACCAGCACGGAAACATATTAAAATCAACAGGGGAAACCAGAACCAAGAACTTACCACACCCACTGGACCAAGAAAAGAGTGACTTCCTCGCCTGGACCCCATAAAACCCACAATGCCTAGAGTTGTGCCAGCATATCCCTGCTGACCTGGCATCCAGTGTGCATCGAGGACACGCAGGCAGCAAACACCTGATGGTCTCCAGAGCTTCAGCAAGGCTGAGTACCTTGGTACAGGGACTGCCCACCCATCTTCCTGTTAGCCCTGCTCTTTTACCTCACAGCTGGGCTCTACCCTGCAACTTCAACTTGAGCCTAGACTTGAGCTCAACAGCAGTCCCTCTCAGCTCTGGTCTTAGGTTGTTAGCCTCTCAATATAGTTTCTAATTAACCTACTACCATTAGTCCATTTCTGAAATGTTTGTGTTTTCTGTCTCATTAACTTGCATTTATTCTATAAACTACACACACACACACACACACACACACACACACACACACACACACACGTTTGTCTAGGTTGCTGTCAGAGAGAGCTCACAACAAGAATACATATTTTTCTGTATTCATACAAAGCTCAATCATGCGATTCTCCTGTTATATCTCTTGATCCTATCAGAGAAAGTGAGGCCAGTCTTGATTTTCAATGAACCCACCCTAATTTTCAGGAGTCACACACTGAATTTTTCTTTTTATTATCAACTTTTCCAGGGTCTCTTCTCTGTGAACACTATGTTAAGGATTCAAACACAGACAAAATTTGATAGCGTCTTTGTATTTGCCATGTAATTATAATAAACCAAAACTATCTCCTTCCTATTTCTTTTACACTCATGTGGCAAACATGGCAGCCTTTTAAACTAACAGTCATTTACATCTTCTTACTTCCCCATCAATCTGGACAACAGAGATGATAAACAAACAAACAAACAAACAAAGAAACCTCAGTCAGAAAACAGATGGCCTAGCCCTCCGATTCTCCCCTCTAATCCCCACATGAAGCTTAGAGAGCTTGTGGTAGCCATCTTGTAGTCATGGAGATAGACACCATTTACTAGGTGGATGCCCGTGGTCTATAAAGACTTTCTTGTGACATCCCCAGTGCAGGACATCCCCTCCATGAGACTTTTTATTATAAGAGAAAATTCAACTCTGACCTGATTAAGTATCTGCTGCTTGTATTTTAGCTTTTATTTACTAAGTGCTAAAAACCATTCCTGTTACATGGCACAAATAAATTTATTAGAAATATTGAAGATAAAAATTTAAGTATTCATCGGGGAAGTGGTGGTGCACATCTTTAATCCCAGCACTGGAAAGGCAGAGACAGGCAGATCTCTGAATTCAAGGCTAGCATGGTCTACAGAACAAGTTCTAGGACAGCCAGGGCTATACAGAGAAACTCTGTCTCAAAAAAATTAGATATTCATAATAAAATATAAAGCATTGGGGTATTTAGACTATATTCTAATAAGATTGTTCTTGTGGATATGTTCCAAAGTTAACAACAGAATTATCAATATTACTATTGAGGCAAAGTACAGAGGATTCTGCATAACGGAAGAGATCTGCTACAGAATTTTTAATAATACATAGATAAACAAATTAGTCAAAGTGGTTGCCAATAGAAAAATAAGTACAGTTGTGTCAATACACAACCAATACAAATTGCTGGTGGTATGCTGTATGAAAATGCGGGGACATAAAATTAGACTATGTAAAATATGGGTAAAGATGGGAAAGGAACACACAAATATGGAGAGTTCATTTTAGATACTGTTTTGTTTTCCAAAATTATTTATGACATAAATTATAAGACATGTTAAATGTCAAATACTATTTTTTAATAAATACCATGTTCTTTGAAAATATCCTTCTGTGCCTCTAAGCAGGGACAGAAGTATCACAGACTATGTTTGAAAACTGGACCAGTAAGCAGAATTGTGTACTTAACTCAAATAAATGACAAAAGGCATTTGCTTCTATTTAAGTGTGAATTTTCAATATCAGAAAAGCTCAACGAGAGAAAAATGGTTCCTCTCGAGAACAAACATGGATCATGGAGCCCAAATCATTAGATACATTTGGATTTGCCTCTGATTTCCTTGCATATTGTAGGCAGTGAGTTTATTTTAATAATTACAGCTATCTTTTTTGCACAAATGGCCATAATAAGAAGTCAGAGATAAGAGGGAGCTTAGAGATCATCTGCCACCCTGGCTCACTTCACACATGAAGAACCAGAGGCCTGTAGACATTAGATGGCTTGCCCAAGATCACCCAGGCAGCTGATGGAGAATGCAGAGTGGAGGTCAGCTCTTCTGTCACACTATTTACTTCCCAGAACAAGAAGTCACTGAATGAGCAATTACTGAGTAAATGGTACCATTGTATACATATATGGCTCTATGTAAAGATAAATGATGTGTGTATTCTCCCTTCAGGGATCAGAGTTGAATGGGTTGAATGGCAGGGTGAGAATTATAAAGCATGTTGATATCGACACATGTTCTAAGTTCCAAGAGTCTTGGAACACCATTTTGGGAGACCTAACAAGGGACTCTGAATAACCAAAAAAATCTTGGAAGAGATCAAAGTTGACTCATCATATTTCTATCATATTTTAAAACTTACTATTAAAGTCTGGCTTTCAGAACAGCGTGGGCCCTGCTAAACTACTGGATACTGATGGACTCTGGGTGAAGAGATCGTCACTGTACTCAGCTGTGTATCCACCAGTGACGCAGGCACCAGAGGACAGTTCCAATCCTATCCACATAGATGGCTCTGCCTAAAGACAGTGGATCACGTCAGAGAATGTCTTCCCTGCTGGCTAGGAAAATTCATACCTGTGACCTAAACCCCTTTTCTCGAGTCATAGGCCAGGGCAGGGTAGATGTTTTGCTAGGTGGACATCTTGTCAAACTGCCTTCTAATATTAAAGGACATGAATGTGCAGAAAGACTCGTAGGGAGGGAAGATAGCATGGTGGGAAGGGATGGGGGTGTGCAGGGCTATAAATGTATGTGAAGTTGTGGAAGAACAAATGTAATAAAAATAACCAAGAATGGTCCCAATCAAATGAAAACCATCCTCCTGCCTCCACCTCTGCAAATCCCCTCACATTTGGCTACAGCTCTCACGTTCCCATCATAATGCTGTTCCCAAGAAAACTTGACTTGGCTTTGGTTTAAAAACCAGTGTAGGATTGGCACAAAGGTAGACAGACATACAAATCAGTCAAGTATTTCTGCGAAACGGACCATTAAAGAGAGGGTTAAATGATGTTTGGCAGTCACGAAGAAAACAGTGAAAACAAAAACAAAAACAGAACTGAATCAGAAACTGTATTTTTACATGCATATCAAAAGACAAAAGTAGGATTTCAAAAAGGTATGCACCCACCCATGCTCACAGTAGCAGACAATATTTCCAAAAGGAGTCAACAGACAGGAGCAACCCAAATCCCTATTAACAGATAAACAGAGCAGCAATGAGGGGTACATCCACCCAAGGGAGTATTACTCAGCCTTCAACAGGAAAGAATTTCTGACGTGTGGATAATGCCTTGGAGATGCTGTGTTAGTGAGGTTAGCCTATCGCAAAAGACAGTATTTCACTTAAATGAGGTATGTAAAGTAACCAAATCCATGCCTTGGGATGCCTCTGAAACAGAACTTTAAAAAGAACTGAGTGGCAGGAAATCATGAACATAAATTCATGCCGGTTTCTGACTCTAAGTCGCAGCTCATGAGCAAGGGAAATACACCCTCCAAAGAAATCAAGTCCAAATGACTCGGAACCCGGCAAGGGCCACCGAAAGGCAGAGGAAGGAGTAATTTCTTGATGGAGTTGTCTGAGTCATGATGCCAATCTCTGTACCAGATTCCACTGGAGCCTGCTCTTCCTCTTTTAATACTAAAAGACAATGCAGAATTACAAGGTAGAATTGTTTTTCTTTTTTTTTTTTTCCAAAGAGTTTTCCACTTTCTGCTTCTCTGAGATGATGCTGTTCCCCAAGGACAAATGTTCATGTTCTTAGGACCAGAGTTTGCTTGTAGCAAAAGACAGAGTGCTTGGGGCCTGATTCTGTTATTCCTCTGGTGAGCCCAGTGCAATCAGCAAAGCACATCCTGGCCAGCCAACCACTGGGAAGCCACAGAAGAGAACATTTCCCCCCTTTGTTTCAAGCCAGTGTGGTCATTAATTGGACGGCGGTCATTTAGCTCTCTTAGTCCAACAGTGCATCTGCTGCCAAAGGGCTTTGAACCTCTTTTCAGTTGGTTCCAGTTGACTCTGCAGTCAGATCTTCATACACTGTCCTCTTTCAAAGGAGCACAAGAATTCTTTCTAAGTTTCCTAGATTCATTTGAATTCTTTCTATTATCACTTTAACTCACACCATTTTTTTTTTTGCAGACAAACCGCTTGTTACATAACAATAGAATCTAAATAGTTCTCAAATGTAATATGAAAGTATAAAGGACTGATCATTAATCTGAAACCACAGTATCATGGACGACTATGTTGCCAAATTGAATCCCTTCAGTAAGACAGGGCTCTGTTTGCCTCCAGAGAAGGTTTGAGGGTGGGTGCTGTGAAAACCATGGTGTCTAATCGTATCTCTAGGCTGCCATCAGAAGGACTGCTCAGCTCCTGGCCTGCAGGAACGCCACTTGCCTGTGCTTAGCAAACATTTTCATAACCATTCTGTCTTCCTTAGCTCACAATCATAAAACATTGTTACTCTGTGATCAGTGCCCATGGGCTCTGAAATCTCACAACAGTGATGAAGGGCTGTCTTAGCTGGTGCAAAGTGTGAGTATGTGTCCTGCATTAATTTTTGATTGGTCACAAGCATGAACAGAAAAGGTTTAATACTGAAGAGAAATAATAGAAGCTGTAGGTTCTTGTGGTCTACTGAGGAGCATTACTGCAACCCACACATTATCTACGGGAAGTTCTCCACTGTTTTGCTGTTCATCTGCTTCAGTGTTAATTCCTCCAGGGCAGCTAGTCCGTGGCTCTAGCATATTACCTGGGTACACCTTATGATCCTGCCCATGACCTGCTGCCTGCTTTTTTCCGGCAAGTGCTGACCTATGTGACTATGGCTACCTGAGCTTTCCTGCTTTGGAGTTTGTAGCAGTCGATTCACTGGATTGGAAAAGTTGGTTTAATTAGAGAACAGAGCAATCAGGCTCAGTCCACAGGTTAGCCAACCTGAGACGTGGGGGTGGGGTGAAGGTTCACTGGGGTGTTGGGTCACTTACCTCACCCCCAATGGGCATTTAGATTAAACCATGAGCACTCACTCACCTTTACACGTTCATTCAGCTGGAGCCCTGAGCTAGAACATGGATCCTGGATTTAAAGCAGCAAATTGAACACAGAAAACCCTGTAACAAAGGCCCACCATGAGAGTGTGGTCACAGGAGAACTGGTTGGCAAAAAGGATCCCGGTTGAGGAAGCCAGTGTCCTGTTCCTACATTATAGCCAAGCAGCCACATGGCTTCAGACAAGTGGTCCAATTTAACTAAGTCCTCTTCGTCGTCGTTCTCTGATTGGCTCGAAGACTAAACTAGGAATTCTTTAAGGTTCTTTTTTTGTTCCAAGAGTCTACAGTCGTGTTTATTCAAGCTGCTCTTATTAAACTGAGTGGACAAACACCACTCACACCACAAAAAAGCAGGTGGGCAATTTGAGAGGAGAAGGAATTTCAGTGGGAGCAGAGGAAGATTAAGACAGTTGGAAATGACTACAATTCATTATATACATGTACAAAATTGTCCACGAAAAATCTTTGTAATAAGAAAGGTAATCTAATAATCATGAATAAGGTGGACACCTGGCTTTGGAGACAAATGGCCACTTTGCTGTTTTCTTTGTTGTGGGGAAATAGAAGAGTCTATTACCATGCAATTGTGCTGCACCCTTTCTCTAGCTCTCCCCTCTTGTTCCTTCCTTCCACTAATGGAGACCTCCGTCCAGAAAGAAAAGGCCAGAGGCAGCATCAGGAGGAGTGCTTTCAGGGGTGTGGCTGCGTAGCTCCTTAACGGCATTAGCATCTTCCCTTTCTCTCGGGAACGGATATGGATCCTTCTGATTTTTCGTTTGTTTGTTTGTTTTAATCACAAAAAGCAGTATCGTGAGCGAAGGCACTACTTTGAACATTGAACTTTTCCCAAAGGATCTCTCCATCAAAGCAAATGGATAACAGGAGTCTGGTCACCGTGAGCTCATGGGTGTATTTCCTGCTCCTTTCCTTAATGAAAGTGAAAGACCACCGTCTGAAGGGACACTGTGAAGACGAATGCCACAGGTGAACTCTGTGAGACAGAAGGAAGTCTCAGGAAGGAAGAGGCATATGCAGAAAGCTGGAGACCATGTAAGGAAGAGGCAGATACAGAAAGCTGGAGACCATGTAGAAGCCCACGTCTCAATCACTGAGGCTGCCCCGTGGACCTGGGTTTTGCTTTACATCTGTGGGTGCTAACTGTAAAGAGTTCCTCTGAAAGTTGGGGAGATGGGACTTACTGCCCTTGTTTCTTGACCTCACATGGAATACAGTGGCTTAGCTTGGATGATTAAATTGGTTGTGATTTTAAAGAGTGTTTAAAGAGGTTTAAGAGTTCAGAAGCAAGTAATGAAGATTACTGAGGGGGGAAAGATTAAAATGGGGAACATGAAAGGAATTAGAGATGTTTGTTGAATTTATAAGGAAAAAGCCAATGGATAACTTAATTACTATTTTATGGGATTGTCAGGATTGTGAGATCATGGGCACACACACATATACACACGTACACACACATATACACATATGTGCATACATACACACAATACACATAAACACACACACACACATACACACAATTTCTGCATTTCCTAATAAAAATTTTTAAATTCCAAAAACTCTAATTTGTTCTTTAAGCACATATTCTTAAGAGCCCTCATTATGTTTTTATTAAGATTGTCTTCAATTCTTACATTAGCCCTGCTTCCAAAGAAAGCTAATCTGATTATTCAGCCTGAGCTTCCCTCTAAAACAACCCTGTCTCTCTGAATGTCTGATGATGTTTCTGTGCCTATTCCCCCAGGCCAGCTGTGGTAACCTCAGCACTGGAGCACTTAGTTGGCTTCCTCAGAAGTGGATAGTCAAGATGGGGTACATCTCTTCCTCCTACTGACCTGCACGGGTCGGAGAAGTCTGGTCAAGAGAACAGAAGTATCAGTTTCCATCCTTCTGGTGCCAAAAGTTCTGAATAGGCTCTCACATCCAGCCTCTCTCCAAGCCAGCAGACTCCTTCAGCACCTGCTTCACAGTCCCCACCCATTCAGCCTTCACCTAAGCAGATTCTACTGTCCATCCTATGGCTCTGAACAAGGGCCTGACCTCCTTTGCAGGTTCCTGCCTTAAGGGTTATCCTGGCTAGAGAGTGGCTTTCCACTCCAATGCATAGCTGTTATAAAATGCTGTCTTAGGGCATAGGATATGCATTGTATCTTGAAATCTGAACATCTATGCTCACCCACATAAGAACCTCATAAGACTGGGCTCACTAACTTTACCTTGTGGTAGGAAAAGTGAGAAGTCGTGAGGATGGCCAGCACCAGGAAGCTCCTGGGGATGTCTATCCCTGGGGGTTACATACGTGTGGCCAACAATTGCTGTGGGAGGGAGAGACTCTTTGACTAAGTTTCCACCAGCATGTTTCTCATGTTTCTGTACATAATCTCAGTTAAACTCATTGGAAGAGGTATTTGTTTTGTTTTGTTTATTTGTTTTCCCCCCTGTAATGTCAGAGAGACTAAACATTTGCTCACAACTCTTCACACAATCATAGTTTATTTGGTGACTGCCCATCAATACCCAGGTTTGGGGCTTGTTCTCCAGGGACTTCTAACCTAATGCCAAAAACTGGCCATGTTTGCTGTAATAGCTGAGTTGCCCATGTCCCCATGGCAGAGAGAGGGAGGCAGGGAGGAAGGGAAGGAGGAAGGGAGAGAGGGAGGAGGGAGGAGGGAGGGAGGGAGGGAGGGAGGGAGGGAAAGAGGAAGGGGGGATTTGAATTTGAAATCTGTGCCCAACTTAAATCCTCCTGGTCCCTTAGTGACAATTATTTGAAGCTAAAGAAGATGCAAATATCAAAAATGAGGAATTCTTGGAAACTACTTTATTTGATGGTTTCCTTCACATTCTGTTTTTCTTTTTTTGCACACCTATTTCCAGCTGATAATTATTGTACCACTAACTGACTATTCAACTAACCATTTTCTCTGCCTGCCTCACTCCTTTTACTGGATCTGGAGACAGAACCCAGGGCTTTGCACATGCTAGGCATGTGCTCTTCTGCTGAACTATGGTCAGCCGTCTTTTTCCAATTCTGTTTTGTTTTGTGTTTTGTTTTTGTTTGTTTGCTTGTTTGTTGGATTTGTTCATTTGTTTGTTCTGTACATGTAGCGCTATTAACTGAATAGCAATATAACTTGCTCAGTAGATGCCTGAGCATGAACTGTATTCCTAATCAAGTTATTCAGACTCTCTTAGAATGAGGCCCAGAAGTTAGTATTCTAACAAAGGTTTTCTAGATAATTCTAGTGAGTAGCCAGGTTATGAACCACTGGTCTGGAAGCTTGCTGTTTCTCTTGCATACAACTCACTGAGCACTTGCAATGGGATATAGGCCTTTGACAAACAGAATGGTTCCCTCAAGGCCCTTATTACAATATTGCGTATATTAGCACCCTCTGAGACCATATTAACCCTGTATTCTTTTTATTTCCCTTTTACATATAAGGAAATTACTGTAGAGAAGTTAAGGCATTTGCCTGGGGAAGTAAAGACAATATTGCAGAGTTTGAATTCTGGTTGTCTGGGTCCAGGGTTGGTGCCCTGAATACTCTAGACTAGAGTGTTTCTGTCTCTGGGTCCTAACCCTGATTTTTGAAGATAAATTTGTTTCTTTTGGTGTGGAACATGTGTACTTAAGAGTTAGAATTGGAAAGGTTGTCACAAATCAACTGTGTTGACAACTGCATTTATGGAGGTATTTCCAATTTCATAGTCCCCTTGTGATGATATCTAATCTGCTGTGTCTCCAGTTGTGTTCTTTGGAGGCTGATGCTGGGCAAAGAAATCAAAATGAAATAGAGCCCTAACAACACCTTGAGTGACCCAACAGGGAGCTTTGAAATGAATGTTTCTTAAGCCATTTGTCACACACTGAGATGAAGCACTCAGCTCAATCCCTGGATAGTGGCTATGACTGCTGCATTTCCCTTGGGAAAGTTAGCTGGTGGCTTCTGAGGTAGAACTGAAAAGTGTAAGCAGCAGAGGTTGTCTGTTGGTCTTCTAGCTTGCAGTTGGATAGGTAGGGAGTAACAGCCATAGAGAAACAAATGTAAGAGTTAAGTGATACTACAAACATAACAAGGTCTGGAATAAAATAACTTGGCATTGCACATGAATTAACAGAAGGGGGAGATAGAAACCATTTTAAAAGATAATGTCAGAGAATTTCTAAAATTGATGAAATGAACAATCAACCAGATAAAGGAAACACAATGTATATTAAGTTAGCTTAATAAATGCATTGTTGATTTTGTTATTAACAAAAGAGATTAGAGAGTTGTTGAAAGAAAAAGCCTGATTACTGTCAGATAAGAAAGTATCAGAAAACGGATTCATCAACAGGTAAAATAGAAAGAACCCCAATGACAGTGGGGTCAAGAGAAAATAACAGAGATTGTTAATCTAAAATTATATACCCAGCAAAACTATCTTTTTAAGCATTAGGAAGAGGGCCACCAAGATAGCTCAGTAAATAAAGATGCTTGCCACCAAGTCTGATAACCAGATTTCAGTCCCTGGGGTCCACATAAGGAAAGAACCAACCCCCACAAGTTGTCCTCTGACCTACACACATACTCTCACTCTATGGCACATTTGTGTTCCTTCCTCTAAATATACACATGCACAGAAATATTTAAATTTCCATTGAAGAATTAGGAAGAGCAGAAGCCAGTAACAGACAAGTTAAAGCTTAAAACATAATACTAACTTAATCCCTTTCCTGTACAACTTTAGAAGTATGTCAAAAATCATTCCACAGCCTCCTAAACTGCAATACGTTCTTTATCTACAAGTTCAATCCCTCTCTTAACTTAGGCTTAAGCAAGAGAATTTGGAGAAAGGGAAACACTCAGAACATAGGACAAACCTAAAAGCAGAAGTATGGGTTTCTCTAGGACAGAGTTGCAGAAGGCAACTCCAAGTATGAGTACAAAGCTCACTCAGCATGGCCTGTTTCCTAGGCTACAAGTATGGGGGTATGTTCCTTATCCCTTATCCTCAAGGGAGAGTCACCAAGTTCAACGAGTGTCATGACTTGTAAGCTTTTGGAATGTGAGAGATAGCAGGTAGCTAAGAAGGGCCTTAACATTGTCCTTACCCCAAGTAATGCAGCCATGAAGATTCCCTTGGTTTTCAGTCACATAAAAATGTGAGCCTCTCTCCTCCTCCTCCTCCTCCTCCTCCTCTTCCTNCCCCTCCTCTTCCTTCCCTTCCTTCTCCTCCTGTTTGAAAAGTCAGCATCTTACAAATTCACATGCCTAACTTATTTTCCATCTCTTGTAGATGTTGCTTTAGCACTTTCCCCAGAGTTGTCTCAACATAGATCGCTATTTCTTCTTTCCTTCTTTTGATAAGGAATGATCTCTGCTCCCGCCTCACCAGTATTACACTCACGAAAATTTTTTCTGACCAAAGTTCTAGCTCTTAATTGTAAATAATATCTATTCTTCAGATATGCTAAGCTACTTCACCTTTGTGCACACTCTCAAGAAGCTCTAGAACAATGTAAAAAATATCTAAGACAAGTGTAGGCTAAGGCACGAAATCAAGATGGAGTTTGAACTATCAGCTAAACGTAGTTAAAACCACTTCCACCACTGATATGTTCCTGTTTCCCAGCAGGCTTATCAGTGCTAGTTATTGGATTTAAATTGTTGCTCTTTGATGAAAATAAAACAATGTCCATGGCTGTTACCTTGTGCAGTGCAACACACCCGTTTTTTTCTCAATTGATACACATGACTTGTTTTATTCTTTTAATGCTTATTTAACTTAGACATCTAAAATTAGAGTGTATTTTTACTCTCCACTTATACAACATAAGGCCCTTGCAGTCGCCTGATCATAAGCAACCTTCTCATTTTTACGCAATTTCTGTCTAATATTTTAGCTGCACAATCAATCCTCATTATTCACAGCTACCATACTTGTGATCACACCTACTCTCTTAAATTTATGTGTAACAGTCTGTAACCTCTAAATCAGGCAGGCAACGGGAGGCAAGGGCAAGTGCTGAGTGAGTCATCTCGGGAGTTCTTGGAGGGAGGAATCAGAATAGAACACAGTCAAAGCCACCAAGACCAAAGTAAGCAGAGCTGGAGTGTGAGACTGAAACAAAGAATGGAGTCAAGTCCATGTTAAATTGTTAGGCTCTTTCCAATTCTGATAACTCACTCCGTTCCAGAGAGCCCACCAACAGTTAAATTCCTACTCTGGCATTTTCTGTTTTCTTCTAGGCAGTTCCATTCCACCTCACTTTATTCTGCTTCTCATTTTTCTGAATTGTTACTAACCTGGTTAAACTTTTCACTCTCAGTTTGAATTACACTAATGGGAAATGAACACCTACCTACCAAACATATACTTTACTAAAAAGGATCATTGTACAGCATTAATGCCCTTTGACACTTGCGAATAAACAGTTCATTCAGTTATTTAAGGAAGATGGAGCAAATAAGAGGCCAAAATGAACCAATAGAGAATAAAAGCTGAACATAGCAGACATCAGAAAGTAAATTTTAAAATATTATGTTTTATGCACTTAGAACGCCTGGCTTCTAAAAAGCAGGACACAATCTCTAGGCCTGAGGGAAAATTGTAAAATAAAAGGTGCTTTGAGTTGAAAAACTATAATGGCTTGCAAGGTTATGATGGAAGAATTGGAAGTTAAGGTAGCAGTCTCTAGTTTAAACAAAACCAAAACCAAAGGGGGGTTATCAGAAGAAAATATTTAAAATTTAGGAAGTCAGGCCTTTACCTCTGAAACAAAAAGAATATTAATCAAATAAACATTCAATAATATTCTAAGAACTAAAAGACAAATGTCATCATAAGATGATATTTAATACATTAAACAGAGGCCTTCTATAAGGAAGATTGGCATTTTGTAATTTTTGTGACAACAGATACAGATGAAAAAAAAAGTCTTCAGGAAAAATAATTCAAAAGCATTGGAAGTTTGAAGCTGATGGGATAACTTCTACAAAATTCTGAAGGAAGGGTTTCCCACTCGTGTTTCTAGCAGCCACCAAATCCTACATACATAAGAAAGCAGAATAAGATATGGTGAACCTCAGAAGAATCAATGCTGAACCAACAACTCACCTCTTTCTTATTTGACAACTAATAAGGAATGTGCCCAGCTAACTAATGTAATAAGCAGAGAGAGAGAGAGAGAGAGAGAGAGAGAGAGAGAGAGAGAGAGAATCCAGAACACATGAACTCCAAGAAAGCAAAATGGAGACAACGAAGGTTGGAGAGACAGCTCAGGGGTTAAAAGCAATTGTTCTTCCAGGGGACCTGAGTTTGGTTCCCAGTACCCTTATAGCAGTTCAAAGTTAAATATTCATTGGCATTTGATGCCTTTTGATACACACACAAATGAGCAGACAGAATACTTTTAGATAAATAAAATAAAACAAATACCTAAAAAATTAAACATAGATTTTTAAAATGGGGATAAGTTTTACAATATCATAGCCAAGAACACAGTAAAAACAAAACAAAACAAAACAAAAAATAGATTCCAAGTGATAACTGTAAAATAAGATAAAAAGCAAATCGATTGAAGCAGGTGATTAGAAATTTCTTAGAAGAGTGTCACAAAGGCAAAAGGAGAATATTGATAGATTATCTACCTTATTTGAGTATTAAGGATATAATATTGATAGGCATTAATATTGATGAAAGTCTATATATTTAGTGTGTTGCTTATATTAATACTGTAAAGATTGTATGATGAGTGCTTTTAATATTACATGTGTGTATGAGACACACATGTGTACACTACAAAAATGAGGCAGTATTTCTGTTACTCTGGGCTGTCCACTAAGAGCCTATTACTGAAAATGCTTTAGTTGCAGAAAACAGAGAAGTCAAGCTGGAAGTGATCTGGAGGTTTCTTCCCCTTCTGCTGGCTAGCTTTCACAGTTTCATAGGGTGTTATTCAGGTTGCTGAGAGAGAACCCAGCTATGCCTCACTTCACATGCCACACAACTGAACTACCAAGTATCACACACACACACACACACACACACACACACACACACACACACACACACACTGGGTGCAGTAATGGCATGGCTGTCATAGGACTAAGCAACCATTTTCTGTTTGTATTTGAAGCCTGTTCCACAAGAGGAAATGCCTAGTACCATAAACCCAGTCAGAAGTTCATAGCTGGGGATATCACAGACTGAATGGGGGAAAGATGCTGCTGTTGTTCTGTGAGTAGCTATATTCACATAACAGCCTTCTAAATATTTATGTCTGTATGTTGGGGCTGCTCTCAGGCCTAGTTAGAGAAGTCTTGTTTTGCAGTGGGCAGCAGTCACCACAGAGATTCATAACTGGCCTAAGTGCAGAGAATATTTGACTGTGAGTACTCAGGTCTATGTGGGGCATCTGTATGACCTCCTCTAAGTCTCAGGGAACATTGCAGGAGAGGGGACAGAAAGAATGTAAAAGCTGCAGGGCAGGAGGAGTACTGTTAAGGAATCCATGCCCGTAGGGTGGGCAAGACCCTCGTGAACACACAGAGTCTGTGGTTACCTGCACAAGACCTGTGCAAGATGGGGCCTGTCACCATTCCTTCACAAATGGTGTTGAACCTCAGGAGGCTCTACCTCTTCCTGGGAGCTGCTGCAAGTTAATGGTTTCTCGAGAAGGAGATGTTCTCTTCAGAGGTGCACATGCAAGAAATTCTAATTAAACTCAGTCAGTCACCGGAAGTGTGGGCAATGAGCGGGATGTAAAGTGAATAAAACCAAAAACAACCAGCAAGATTTTGCTGAAGGGACCCTGATATAGCTGTCTCTTGTGAGGCTATGCCAGTGCCTGGCAAATACAGAAGTGAATGCTCACAGTCAGCTATTGGATGGAACACAGGGCCCCCAGTGGAGGAACTAGAGAAATTACCCAAGGAGCTAAAAAGGTCTGCAACCCTATAGGTGAAACAACAATATGAACTAACTAGTACCCCCAGAACTCGTGTCTCTAGCTGCATATGTAGCAGAAGATGGCCTAGTTGGCCATCATTGGGAAGAGAGGCCCCTTGGTCTTGCAAACTTTATATGCCCCATACAGGGGAACACCAGGGCCAAGAAGTGGGAGTGGTGGGTAGGGGAACAGGGCAGGGGAGGGTATAGGGGACTTTTGGGATAGCATTTGAAATGTAAATGAAGAAAATATCTAATAAAATAATTAAAACAAAACAAAACAAAACCCTCAGTAATTCAGTAAGACAAAACAAAAATGACATCAAAGTAGAAAGGGGACTTGATAGGGAGAAGATGATCAGTGTGAATGGGAGAAGGACAGGATAAGTGACAATCATGAGGGTGAATAGAAAACGGCATTGTGGACAGACGTGAGATTACCAAGAAAATGAACCAGCTAATACAAGAGTGCCGAGAGAGAGAGAGAGAGAGAGAGAGAGAGAGAGAGAGAGAGAGAGAGAGAGAAGGGAATTACTAATCCCAGAAAGGAGAAAAATTTTATATACAAGACTGATCATAAAATGCTACATGGCTCAGCAGAAAACTCTTGAAAACGTTTCCATCACTGTGTTAATGCCAACAGTCTCGTGGGAAAAGCAAGAGGAGAGATATGGAGGTGTTTCTCTGTGTTGGAGATGGTCAGATTCTTATATATTGTACTACACAAGTACAAGATGTCAAAATCGGTATTTCAAGTACTTTTTAGAAATGTGGATGCATGACTCAGATATCCAGATGTGAGATGGAATTTAAATCAGTTACTTCCTAGTGAGCCTTCTTAGGGAAAGGAACAATGAATGGGTTGCTATTTTTCAACAAAAGCTTATTAAGATTCTAATATTTTAAGGCACAGTAATGTTTTAAGTTTAACTATTTTGGAGTGATTCTTTCCTTGCTTCCAGCACATTCTTTTTCGCTGCCCACTTAGCCACCCAAGCTCTCTGGGACTGGTTTTCTCTACAGGCTCTCTCTAGTTAAGCCTGGGTCCCCATTCAAGCAAGAAGACTTTCTAAAGGGCATTGCAAAGACCATCTCCACTGCATTTCCTTAGCGTAGCTGTCTATACTTGCACTTCAAACCACCTTGAACCGTGCTTTAAAAAGGGGGCGGGGCGGGGGCGGGGGCGGGGGGGGGAGAGGAAGCATTGTGGAGATGGAGCCCACCTTTTCTGTCTCTGAGATTCCTAACTAATCAGGCAGCCTTACATTTATACTTTGTCTTCCGGAGACTTTTTAGAAATCTTCCAGGCACGCGGAAGTCCTCTTGTGCCCATCAGGAACTGAACTTGACATCTGTTTTCCAGCAATACTGAAGAGGGCATTAGTGACTGGTAGCACGGATGCCCAAATACTTTTCAGTTAGGAAACATTAAACATTTTGAAACAGATTTCTCTGAGAACAGCACAGCGGCCTCTCTGGCAGCTCTCATGGTATTCCTCAATGGGTATTTTTATCCCTCCCTCGGAAAACAACAGCCTAAAGGGAGGAGGAGAACACATGGTCTTCTCTTGGGGCCAAAACTCTGTTTGAGCATTGCCAAGTGATCCAGCAACAGCTGCGCCCGTTGGGGGACAACACCAACTTGTGCCATCTGCGCAGTCCCTCCGAAGGTGAGGGACCGTGTGCAATGAGCTTCCCACGTGACAGCATAGACAGGAAGTGACTCAGGTAACCTACCTTCCATCCTTTTCTCTGCCCATAAAGGTGGGCACCTTTGGGAAGGTCCCAAATCCTGGGTGGAAATTCAGTTCTGAATTATTTAAACAAAGGAGTGTGGGAGAATCATCTTCCAAGCAGGTTCGCTTCCTTAATATATACGATTCCATTGGGGGCCCATGGGCAGCTAGTTTCTCCCCTGCCCGGGTGAGACTTGGGTGGATGGAAATTGTTTCAAGGAGAAGCCATATCGGTTGACTCAGGAGTCTGCGCATATGGCTATGTATATAGCCTACACACATGACCAGCAGATGCCGAAAGACCTGTTAGGAAGGCACTTGTTTCTATGCAACTCGAATCACTCACATTATCTTCTTTATTTTACTTTCACGACAGAATCAGGGCCTTATGTATCCCAGCCTGGCCTTGAATTCACTGTGGAGCCAAGGTGGATCTGAGTTTCTGATTCTGCTGTTTGTACACACCCACCTCAAGCACTAGAATTTTTACCACCAGGTCGAGTTTTCAGATTTTTAAAATGTAACTTTTAAGATCCATAAAGGGGGCTGGAGAAATGACTCAGCAGTTAAGAGTACTGACTGTTCTTCCAGAGGTCCTGAGTTCAATTCCCAGCAACCACATGGTGGCTCACGACCATCTGTGATGGGATCCAATGCTCTCTTCTGGTGTGTCTGAAGACAGTCACAGTGAACGCACATACATAAAATAAATAAATAATCTTAAAAAAAAAACAAACAGGATTATTTTTAAAATTCCATAAAAGTTTTTATCTCTGGATAGAGAAAAATAGTCTACAGACTGCAACTCCGTTTAAGTGTCATGAAAAGACTGTGTAGACATCTTCATCCTTCACAACCTAGTTGCCTTTCTGCTCAGACCCCTTCATTTCTTCTCACCCAAGGTAAAACCATCTCTCACACCCTCTTTGTCCACTACCAATCCAGTCTCTTTTCCTTTGTTTTTATTCTCCACAGCAAATCAACTGTCATGTAGCCAAGAGGCCATGCATTTAGATGACAGACAAACAAGGAAAGTAACAGACAGGAACGAGGCAGCCGGGAGTGTGCCAACCTCCTAAAAACTGCAGCATTCTGCTTCGTTAACGAGACGTGGAACTTTGTACACATCAGGCCAGTACTCCACCAACTGAGCTATGCCCCAGTCTGTACTCCTTTAGTTTTACAAATAAGTCTACAAGTTCCTAGGCCCAGAATGGTGTCCTTCAAACCCATATATCTAGAGGCAGTGAATAGCCAGGATGCAATCCCCAGATTTGTTATATGGCTGTAATTCTTTAAACCCGTTTACTCAAACGTAAAAGGGGGTTAATTATGCATGAAGCATCTGTAGGAATCAAATAATATCACTACAATAAATATACACATATACACCACACCACACACACATCACAACCACACACATGCACTATACAGATACTCACGCATACACCACATACATACATACATACATACATGCATACATACCACTCACACTCACAGAAACACCACAAACACCACACCCACACCATACACACACCACTCATACACACCACATACACATACCACACAAATAACACACACATACCACACATACAGAACACATACAAATACCACACACACACACACACACACACACACACACCATTCATGCATACCACAGAAAACCACATACACATACCACATACAAACCACACATACAGACAACACACACTGCATACACATATATACACCACACACACTGCATACACACATATACACCACACACACACATACACATCACAGACACACACACACCACATAATACACACACACACACACACACACACACACCTCTGTTACATGACAAGCATTCAATAAGTACCTCCTTTTCCTTCAAGCCACAGAGGTAACAATGTAACCAGTGTAAGAAGTCCCAGACATCAGAGTCCTGAATCCCCCCTAATACTTCCTTCCTCTCACCAGATGCCTGTGCCTCCCACTGTCTATCATACCAGCTTCAGAAGGGTCTGGCCTGGTTTACTCTGGAACCTAACCCTGGACTACAGATTGAAACAACAGCCAGAGTGAAATGAGATCACAAAACTCTGAATGTCAGCCGTCTCAGTCACAGAGGGCCACTGTGTGAACCCTGTGGGTCTGGAGCCAGCCTCTAACTTACTATAGCAATGCCCAAGGAATGTGTTCTAATAAGCTATAAAAATGACAGTAGCTGGTGAAAAGCAAAGATAGCTAGTAATCAATGGTTCCAAGATGAGGCCCCAAGGGGGGGGGGGGACACATGGGAACAAGCAGAGGAAACTAAGGCTAAAATGTGGGCAAAGCCTCTACTGTGGTTTATAGAACACCCAGGGTGAGCACACTTAGGGCTGGCTACTTCAAAGAGTTTCCAAAAGGTCTGGGGTATAGGGCTGTCTTTAGTTGCTAGTACCTGGCCCTGTGTATGGGCCAGAGAGATAGTGTTTGGAGTGTCAGAACCTTGTGGGTGTCCATAAAAGGAGGGAGTTGGGGTGTTGGCGAGTTTGTCTATGAAAGGTTTGCACACAGGGTAGGGAATTGGTAAGGGATGGCTGAAGCTGCACCCCCAGATCCAGCAAGATCCTAGGTGTCAAGGCATCAGATATACAGCAAAAGGAGAGGCCTGTTTAGGACATAATGTTCAATTGTGTTATTTGTAGAGCTATATAATGTTCATTATATAAGACAGAGAGACAGACAGACAGACAGATTTTCAGTGTCCATTCATCTGTTGATCTACATCTAAGTTGGTGCCAGTTCCTTGCTATAGTAAATCCTGTGTCAGGTAAACACGTACACGCCTGCATCTCTGTGGCAAGACAACGCAATAACAAGCGATGAAGAGAAGATGCCAAATGGGCAAAAGGATGCATGAGTCCTCACAGGATACAGAGCCAATTGTTTTTTCCAGTTTCAACTCTATCACGGCTTTCTGTTTTGTGTGGTGGATAACCATATAAAAGTATAATTGAGTCAGTGCAGGTACAAAGAGACGCTGCGCAGAGTCAGGATTTGACCTGTGAAGTTCATGGAGTTACATACAGAGTGTAGGACCGGGCAAGTGTTTGAGTGACTGTGATATTTTTTGTAAATTCAATATAATAAAGTGATTTTAAAGAATGATTCTCATATTAAAACATACTCTATATTGTCTGAAAAAAAAAAAAAAGGCAAGGAAATGACAAAATGGCATGCAGATCAGAGTGCTTTGTAACAGGACAGTGTGAGGGAACGGCCTCCTGTAGGAACAGAGGAGGGCCAGCAGCTCAGAGCGAAAGGATAGGTTTACTGCATGCCCGAGCAGGAAGCAGGCATGATGCTAAGAGATGGGAAATAAACTTTCTTTTTTCTCCAAGTAAGCATAGTCCATGGCCTTAGGGGCTGTGGTAATCAACTTTCATTGTCAAGAATGAGGGGGGTTTAGAATCTCTTTGGAAACACATCTAGGTTTATCTGTGGGTTTTTCCAAAAGGTTTACCTAAGTTTTTTTTTTTTTGGGGGGGGGGACACCTTAAATGTGAGCATCACAGTTTCATGGGCTTGGGTTCCTCCATGGGATGAATAAAAGAAATGAGATTCTGAGATGGGCTCCAGTGTTCACCCCTTACCTGACTACACATGCAACGTGACCAGCTGCCTTGCCTCAGTTCTCCACTGTGTTGGACGTACCCTCAAACTGGGAGCTCAGATAGACCCTCCCTTCCCTACACTGCTTTTGTGGGGCACTCCTGGGGTTCAGCAAAGCTCTGCTCTCTCTAAGTGGAGAAAAATGACTGGATCGAGAGAGTGCAGGGCGAGGAAGCTCACTCTGGTTGAGTGCACTGACCTTTATCTGCCATGTCATAGGCCTTTCCACAGCACGAGCCACGAGGCCTCCTCCTCAGTTGCTCCTCTGAGCAAGGCCCGTTCCTTTCTGGCTCAAATCCAAAGCGTCAGCCTCAAGTCTCCAGACTAGAGAAAAGCAAAATCAAACCCATAGATTCTGGGAATGTAGTTAGGGAATAGCTGTAGGAGACAATGAACATAGCAGCCAGGCCTCACAGATCTCAGGAGAAAACTGACTCTCAGCCATTGGCTGAAAAAACGATTGCATTTTTCAATATTATATTCCTCCAGTGGAGACTCAAATTTACCACCACAGAACGTAAAAATCATTGGCCTGAGCCTACTTTTGCAGTTTGGTTGGGTAATTAGGAAAAAAAAAATGTCTACACACACACATACATACACCACACATCACACACACACACACACACACACACACACACACATCATACATACACACCACACACCCAACACCATACACATACCCCACACACATACATCCTCCCCCACACACATCACACACACACATACACACCACATATCACATACACACACATCATACACACACACCACATATCACACGCACACATACCCCACACACCCTACACCATACACATACTCCACATGAATACACCCTCCCACACACATACCATAATCACACATACCACATATCTCACACACACAAACACACACACACACACTACACACACACACACTCACTCACACAAAGGCAAATGCCTTTGAAACCAGGTTATCAGGATTTAAAGTCTGGGCAACATTTGACTAAGAAAAATATTTATTTGCAAGAAATGGAAATACAAATGCATTACAATTTCATTTTTCCCCAAACTAAGTACAAGTATACTACAAAGCTTTATTTTATTTTTTATTTTCTATTTTTTGGTATTCAATTAGCTATGATGAAGAATAAGAAGCCATAAGACAGTGCAACAGATCAGTTCACAGACTTGCAATGCACTTGGATTTAAACAACGCTGACTTATCTAGAATCTTTCAAAACAGCAAAATCACTTGCCAGCCTAGGCAAAGAGAGTTCACTGATGCCTGCGGCCCCTCCTGGGCTCTGCTCTGCACTGTGTAGGGAGGGTCACCCACAGGGTGCACGAGTGTTGGCGTTCCCACAGACTCAGCATGGGCTTCACCTGTGCAGCCACGAGTATACAACCTGCTGTTGAGCAAAAGACAGAAACAGAAATGCAGCCTGAACCTGGGCTCCCTTCACCCAGGCACAAGGCCTGTGAGCTGTGCTCGCAGAGGACAGGATGAGACAGACATTTCAGAAAGAAGCAAAGAACTGAATGCTGCACAGTCAGGCCACTGCAGTGGGTAGATCTGTTTCTGCCCAGAGAGGCAGAGACAGCCCGTCTGTTCTCAGATAGGACTCCGGAAACTACCATACCTTCTGTGGCCTTTACTTCTGACAATAAGTCACCCTTGCTTTGCATTTGAATCAGGTTCAAAGGCTCAAAGCTGACTTACACAACACTCAACATCTTAGAAAAATAGGGAAGATTTCCTTCCTTTTAGAAACCAAGAGAAAGTGCGGCAGTCCTGAATTGCACGCTGTAACAGACAGCAGTTACTGTTTTTCTCCTCGTGCAGAGAGCTGACCTCTTGGCCCAGAGGCACAGAATATTAATTTTCAAATGGGCTAGTGCCTTTGCATCCAGAAAAATGCCCTGTGGTAAGGATTTAGAATACCTTTAATCCTGCCTGGCCACATTTTTTTATGTGATTGCACCTCTATCTACAAAATGGGATTTTCCTAATGGATATAACCCCATTTCTTTTCCCCTGATGGGCAAATCTAATAGTGGCTCACTTTGAGGGAACCATCTCCATGCCTACGGAGAAAGCCCCCACCCCCAATTACAACCTAACACTAGAGAGTAATATATGACACCTTCCAGGGGCAGGGGATTCCTGCATCCTGGATTCAGATACAAGGCACATCAAAGGCATGTGTAAATACCTGGGAGAGAGAGAGAGAGAGAGAGAGAGAGAGAGAGAGAGAGAGAGAGAGAGAGAGAGAGGTGGGGGAGGGAAGAGACCTAGCATTAGTTCTTGAGTCCTCTGGCTACTAAAACTGGTTTTCCAAGTCCCTCATATTCTCCAAGATTTCCTAGGTCTCAGGAAACCTGTTCTTCCTTAGTAAAACTGCAAATGTCTAAGGAGTGAATGAATGAATGAATGAATGAATGAACCAGAATTTGTGTCTGGCTCTCTTCACTCTCTCTTGTGACTGCCTTTGTGGGGTGGAAGCAGAATTTATCCTGCAGGTTCCGCTCTCTTGCCTCTGTAGCAAGTGCTCTAATGAAGTGGTTCTTGCTAAGACCCCCACCGTTAATGGCTCCACAGGTCCTGCCAGGCTGCAAGTGGGAGTGCTAAGCTCTAGTCCAGGTTTCTCAAACACTTGGCTCAGCGGAAACAAATTAGCAACTAAAAGCTTTTTCTCCCATTTCCGCCCCTCCGTGTTGGCAAGGATCAGGCAGATGTCCACTCCTCAGGTGGGGGCAAGATGTCTCCATTTCTCCACACCTCACAAGGCTCAGAGGCACTTCTAATTCTGTTCTTTTTCTGGGTCGGAGCACATGGGATGTGAGGGGATGTGTTTCAAAGAATTTTAACAAGACCTGTGGTTAAAAATGATGGACACGGATTCTGTACCAGCAAGAAGAGAACACATATCCGATATTCCTGTTGTTTGTGGGCAACAGTTGCAGGGCTTTGGGGGGCATCCATGAGGAGATGGTGCTTAAGAAGGGGTATTAACCTGGTGTGCATAGTTTGTAAACAATGCGGCCCCCAAATCTGTTTTCCCAAGGCAAGGAATCATTTCTATGAACCGAATGGTTATCTAATTTTGCCTGCACTGATGTTAGATCCCACCCCCACCTTCTGCCAGGAAAGAGCAACTGAGTTCAGCTGTCAAGATTTTTATAGAACACTCTCTTTGCCTGAGCTACACTGCAGAGTCCTGACACTTCAGAGGTTCTTCCTCAATGCTGGCGATGGTGATGACGCCTCCATTTACAGGACCCTGTGAAAGGGGGGTGGATGTGGGGGGAGGGGCGACTGGGTTCCTCAGGTCTCATATTGGGAAAAGAGGCCTTGTTCTCTACATCTTTGCAAGACATCTCCATCACTAAAGTGATTTTAAAGAGAGTGGTGGGGGTGCTGACCTGTTTACAAGGTAGAAAATATAACCAGCAGAATTTGTTCTGGCTTCTCTCTCTCTAAGCCTAGCAGTCTTTTTCAAAACTTTTCAAAATTTCAGTCCAAGATGTTGGGTCGACCACTATTTAAAACCTTCAGACATAACCGTAAGGGATTGACTGTTTGCAGGACAGCTCAGTCAGTGGGAAAAAAACAATAGCCTAGCCTAAAAATTCTGAACAAAAAGTGTGCTCACATCCACTGACTGTTCACAATCCATCTTGTCTCATGCATCTCTGCTGGGTCCCTTGACTCTACTGAGCATCCCAGAGGCATCACTGGCTTGGTCCCCTTCCCTGGCAAGCCAGTAAAGGGCAGAGGGTTTTCTCATAGAGTGGCAGTGTTGGTTGCAGAAAGCTCCTTTAAAGGGCTGTTTGAGTTCTCTGGCTTATGTCCCATGTCTCTTGTTACAGATTCTATTCTGGACGGCTAATTTCCCAGAGACAAAAGGCCCTGCTGTCTGGAGACAGTGACACCCAAAAGAGTAGGTAGAGAGGAAAATAAAGTCCTCTGAGAACTAAGGATGTGACTGGACACTTCCTTCTTCCTCCTCCTGCATGAATGGGGTCTCGACCTCAGCTCTCCAGGGACATCAAGAGACCAAGGTTCAGCTCAGCCAATGCACACATCAGTCTAAATCCCCATTTCAGCTCTCTATGGCCAACCCTTCCTCTCTCATCATGCAAGCACTGCCTAACCCAGGATGTTTCCTGCTGAGGCTCTTTCAGGCGTTTCCTAAGTTTATGATGTATAAATACCTAACACTGTAAAGAGCAGAATGGTCCAGGCCCAGGAAGATCAAGGGAAGAGAGAAGACAGACAGAGAGAGAGAGAGAGAGAGAGAGAGAGAGAGAGGCAGGTCATTAGCCACCCTCTTTGTGTAATAGTCCAGGCTATACACTATCTTGTAAGGGAGGGTGGCAGCCCCTTAAACAGGAAGGCTGCCAAGATCACAGTGGCCCTGAGGCAGGTTTCACCTACTATAAGGTGAGCTTGGCCATCTGCCAGCTGGGAACCCACCATGGGAGGGAGGGAGGAGTTGGGGAAAGGAACATTCCCTAGATGCCCTGAGCAGACCAAGTGAGGAGCTACTCATGGGGCATGACAGCAAACACTAATGACACCAAATCCTATGTGTGACATAGAAGGCAGGGTCATAATCCCCTTTATACAGGCTCTAATGATCTCAAAGATGGAGAGAGAGAGAGAGAGAGAGAGAGAGAGAGAGAGAGAGAGAGAGAGAGAGAGACCAAAACTACAGGCCTTTTAGCTGCTGCTAAAAATAAAATACAAAGTGTAAGCACATTTCTTACATAAAATATTTTACAAGCTGGGGTTGGGGGGTGGGGAAACACTTTAAACGAATCTTCTATCTTATACAATAAAAGAGCAATTTCCATTTCTTATTTGTATGAAAGAGGAAAGGATTTTTTTTAAAACTACGATTTTTACTTTTTAATCATTAAAAAAAAAAAAACCAACAACAACAAAAAAGAGTTTAGGGTTTAGTTATGTTTCTTTGGATGAGCTGCAAAGTATCCTAACCTGACTGTAAAAGGTACCACTGTGGATGCACAAGAATGACCAACTCCAGCCCCGATGAGTGAAAGCAGGTGGATGGAGGGCAGGAGAGAAGGAGGAAAGCGAGGGAGCAGGGAAGCAGGTAGGCAGGACAAGCCAGCAAGGTTGTCTGCAATGCTCATTGTCCTGGACAGGGCTTTCCTTCTGGGTGGCAGGACCAGAGCAAGGAAACCGTGGAGCCCAGAGCCTGCGTCAGAAGACAGGATCCACCATTCCCATGTATCAGCCATCAGGGGACACATGCATGCCTAAGGGGATTCCTCAGCAGCGATGATTTTAGAGGTCCCCAATTTTAAAGAAGAAAAGGGGGAAACAAGGCATCAACTACAAAGACTGGGGTCCCAGATTCTGGGGACTCTCCTGTTCCAAAGGCCAACCCAAGACTTTGCTGGTTGGAAGGGGAAATCTTTTCACTATGGTCAGCTGGGAGCTTGAGCAAGCTAATAAATACTATTTACAAATGGGGAAGGGAGGCCAGGGAGACAGAGCTACTGTCCTGCGGGGATGCAGGCTATGTATGGGTGGGCGGGTGGGGTCCTACAAGCAACACAGTGGGCAGGAGAGCCTGGGAGAGAAGAGCCTGATGCCTTCAGGAATTGCACTTGCGGCCTGAAAAGATGGTGGGAGCCTCCCTGTCTGCCTGTGCAGGCATCCAATCAGGACTCCGGGGTGCAGGGTGGAGATAAGACCGGAATGATGCTTTGGTCCTCACAGTGCGGGGTCACACTGGAGTCCTAGTGAGCAAGGGAACTCAGGGGTCAGTGCTTTGCCCACTCCCTGGCATGTCTGTGGCATGTGTGTGGCTAGAGTCTGGGGTCTCAACTGAACACGAGTCTTGTCTTCTTCAGAGGAGTCACTCCTCCCGGGGAAGAATCAGGCAGTGTCTTCTTGGCACTATTGGTGGAAACAAGCCTGCTCGTTCCACCCCCTACCTCAGCCCTAAAATAATTTCCAATGGCAGTAAGAGAAAGGGATGGAGAGGTGCTAGCTCCCTTGTGTGGAGAGCCATGGGGACACACGAGCAGGATCCCCTGGGCTGGCCTCCCGTCTCAAGCCGTAACACTAGTCCATCTCCTCCTAGAGATCCAGTGGTGAAGGGGGAACGTAAAGGATGCTCAGATGGAGTTAGGAGAAGAGGAGGGTGGAGATCTCCTCAGAAGGTGGCGTTCACTCTCCTCTCCAGTTCTACGACCTTGAGTGTTTCATTCCCTTCCAGTTTGCTGCCGACCCTGTGAAGGCATCCAATGGACAGAACAAGTATTAGTTGCCAGCTTTTGCTCAAATTCTCAGATGCCGTAGCATGAGTCCGTTGTAGCCCTGTGGGCTGACCCTGGCAGAGTCTTTTAAACGCTCACTGGTAAGTCTTTGCTCCCTGGATCTCCCGCTAGTCACCTGCTCCCCCCCACGTTCGCACGGGCTCAGAGGAGACCCATGGTAGTTTGATGCTGACTTGTTTTGCATTGCTTTCAATGGCTGTGCCTTGTATATTAATGACCTCAGTGCTTTAAGTTACAGGGAGGAGAAAAAAAAAGGTTAAGGGCTGACATCTGCTCTGGAATTAAGAATCCAGACAATGTTTTTTTGTTTGTTTGTTTTTTATGAATCAACTTAAAATAACACAGGATACATACTATAAAATAATCACAAGATCAACTTGTATATCAGCTCATTAAGTCTCCCAGCACTATGATGGGAGTTGGGAGAGCTTTATTACTTAAGGAGACACGGCAGTAAACAGAGGGACCAGACGGGGTTTCCAAACCCTGAGCTGGGAGAACAGACTGTGCCGTGAGCCACGCCATCTAGCAGCTTGGTCTCCTAGGGCTTCCGGTACTGGCTCCGGATTCTTTCCAGAATGGGAATAAAGTTAAGGCTACTCATGGTGGGATACTTACAAGATTTGTTTTGAAGGCACATACAGGCACGATTAGTACCAGTGTTAAATATGTGCTTGCCATGTCCACATATAAAAAAGTACATATGATCATGAACTGTGTTGCAAAGAGTTGGGAGAGAAGTAAAATGGCGTCTTCATTGCTTACCCCGGAGCGGCCCCATTTCGGAGCCACCTAGGAGCACCGATTGGCTGACTCACCAGCGTCACCATACACTACCCAGAGGGAGCACGTGTGCTTCCTGTGCTGATCGGCACCCCCCAAGTACCCCCTACAACAGCAGTACCCTAAGACTGCATCAGCCATTGTCTCACAAAGGACCACTCCCCTCCCCATCGGCTATCGGAGAGGAACAACTTAGTGCAGAATTAGAGCTAAATATGAATGATTTTCAATGTGGAAAAAAAATGTAGTGTTTCACCAGTGCTGCCCCTCGATATAAACATACAAACGTATACAGGTTGAGCATCCCTAATCCTCAGACTTAAACTCTGAGCTGCTCTAAGAACTAAAACTTTGTCACCTAACATTGATAAATCGCATGTTCAGAGGTGGGTCTCATTATTTATGTGCAAATATTCTAACACCTGGAAAATATTCCAACACCTCTGGCCCCAAGCCTTTCACATAGAGGGCATCTCATCTGCAGTTACAGCTAACTCTTGTGCACTAACATACAAATCATCATTTATACTGATACCTAGCATAGCACTATTTTACTCTCTAGTTAGAAGGAAACTATAGAATTGGATTGAAGGTGCATTTGCAGAACAAGTTCTTTATGTCACCAGGTGTTTTTTTGCAGTCAGGATCTCAGATAGCCCAGGCTAACCATGAACTCAGTATGAAGCTGAGGCTGGCCTTGAATTCCTGGTTTTCCTGCCTCCTCTTGCCAAGTGCTAGGATTAAAGGTATGTGCTACCACATATGACCAGTTTGTGCCTATGAGAGAAAAATGGTCATACTGACTGAGGGGACTCACATCTCCTCCTGCTCTTTGGGACCATCACTACCAGCCCTGGGCTGATGATATGGAGACTAGATTAGCTCATCCTAGACCTTTTTCTTGCTAACAGCCATCCACAGATCCTTCCCTGGGCCGTTGCTTAAGGTGGGTCCCGTGAGGGCCTCTGGGAGAGTGTCTGCCCTCCTGCCGGGGCAGATCCATACTCCATCATCAACCACTAGGTCTGTACCTACAGGACTCACAGGTGCTGCTGAAGCTCCAACAGTACTGACTTCTCCAAGCTGGTCTCATTAGAGATAATAAAATGGGGAAGATCCACTTCTGGCAGGGACTCAAGCCCGGACGATGCCCTGAGCAGAGAGGGGCCTCTGTCCCAGCCCCCCAGCTCCCCTGCTGAGGCTGGGCTGGACGACTCTTCCAGGGGAGAGTGTTCCTCATAGATTAGCAGGTTCCTGGATCTCACTGAAGAAAGAACAGAGCAACAGATATTAGCAAAACACCACAGGGCCCAGATATGCCCTTTACTCCAAATGCCCGAGGACAGTGGCAGATGACAGTCAACACACTCTCGTCTCCCGGGATGGAGTGCCAGCTAGCTTTGGCTTTCTGCAATGGCTTCAGGTTTCAGAGCTTATGCATCAAAAATTATACCAATGCTACAGGCTGGAAGGACATAAAAGCAAATAACACTGAGCCCACATCCACCCTCACTGTCTTTAAGTAAAACTCCTCTCACGCCTACCCATATCTGACCCTGGGGCGGGGGGGGGGGGGGGGGGTGGTGGAACTCAAGGAAAGTTGGGGTCAAATACTTGGAGCTGTTAAAACCCAGCTGAAAGAGGAGGCATCCCTGGCAAGCAGGTCTCAGAATCTGCTGAGACAGCACAAAGCCAATCCAACAAGTCAGAGGGAGACAACCTCCGTTGCATTATGGGAGAGTCACCTAGATGACTCTGCAGCCATTTTTTCCTGAATATAGAAACTGTGCTCTTCCTCACTTACAAAATTTAAAGCTATTTCCCTAGGGGTAGAAGGTTCCCAAGAATCTACTGAAATTATCTGAAAGGAATGTCATTTTATCACCTGTCTAGCCTGGATAGGCCTAATGGCTGAAGTCCACAGACATTTTGAGAACGGTGAAATTATCCCTTTCTCAAATCCAGTGCCTCCTAACTTGGTGTGTGTTGTTTGCTAATAGAGCTGTGCCACTCAGTGTATAGTCCCTCCTTGTTCCCCTCTGTTTTCTAAACACTCAAAAGATTATCATTGGTGAAGGTGAGAACTGTCTGGTGAACATCTCTGAACATCTGAAGTCTTGAGCACAAGACAGACAAGTTCTTCAATTTTGTTGCAAACTCTTACTGCAACACCATATAATTCCACGTAGAGACTCTGAGATATCAGAGCAAGCTAAATGTCCTCCTCGCTCTCTGGTCTTCCAAGATCCACATCGCCCTGCCTCCACCCCAAATCAGAACCCCAAAGCCGGTGTCAGAGCTTATCAGAGAAGGAATCTGGGGGGTGGGGACAGTAGGAACTTGTGACAACTCTTTGTGGAACTCTTGAGAATTCCTGGTGCCACCCAGGGAGTCCAGTGGCCACTCCCAGAACACCCCACCTGCAAACAGAGATGCTCCACTCTTACACAGGTTGGCATCCCTTGCAGAGAGCTCGGAAAGCCAACTGCAGGCAAACGAAACAAGGTGGTGACTTACCCACGGAGGCTGTGTATGGCTCCGACAGAGGATGCTGGCTGGGCAGAGCCATCTTGGTGGCAGAAGGATAAGGCCCGTAGCCTTGAAAGAAGCTGCCAAATGCCACAGCAAAGCAAAGCACAACGACCTAGAGGTAAGAAGAGAACACTGTAGAGCCCAGGCTGTGGGTGGCAGTTATAGAGCCCAGGCTGTGGGTGGCAGACCTTTGGGAACAAGCCAGCTGGGAGCACGGGACAAGAAAGAACACCAGTCTGTCAGGGGTCAGGTCATACCCTGAGTCATGTCCTTGAAATGACGAGACAAGCGGAAGCCTTGGAACAGGATGTGGAACAGGATGTATAGTCTCTCTTGCTTCATTCACTGTTAGCATTTTCAAGGTAGGGGAGTCTGGAAATGGGGGGGGGGGGAGCGGATTGCCAGAGGAAGTCCCTTTGGGAGACTCACCATGAGGCAGGTGCCAGTCTGTGTGCCAGCTAACTTGCAGGTTCGAGAGACCTTCCCCATCACCAAAGCCTGAAGCTTCTGAAGTTGCTGAAGGAGAGTCCTGCCAAGGTGATAAACGGAAGTCAGGAGGGGGTACGTGAGACCGAGATGCTCTGAACGACTCTCCTGCAGAAGTCATGGTGGCTTCACACCTGTGACTGAGCAGGGTCTGGAAGCGTGGTTTCCTTAAAGGGAAGAGGACTATGCCTGGGCGGGTGTCCCTTTCGGACTGCCTCTCCTGGTGGCACCACTGCAGAACCCCCTGGAGCTTCAGACCTTGACAACAGCTCTGCAGCCTGTAGCTGTTCTGGGCAAGAGAGGAGCCCCCAAATAAACCCTGACAGGCAGAAACTGCTCTGTCAGCTAATGAGCAAAGAAAAAGGACACTCTGGTTGGATGACTAGCAAATAACATTTCTGTGTCCCCTCTCTCCAAGTTCCTATGTTCAGACTGAAGCTGCAATATAATGATAATAGGCAGGGAGTGTGGGGTGAGTAGCCTTGAGAATGGAGTTTTAATAACAGGATGAGTACCCACATAAGGGGCGAGAAGTACAGTTCACTTCCACTACATGGGAACACTGCTAGGAGCTGCCTTCTTTCTTTGTACCAGAAGGCAGCCTTTACCAGACACCAAATCTGCCAGCACTTGATCTTGGCTGCCTCTGCCCCCAGAACAGTAAGAAATGAATTTCTGTTGTTTCCAAGCCAGTCCTTTTATGGTATTGTGTTACAGGCAGTCTGAACTGACTAGGGCAGTGGTAATTACAAGGAGGCTCATTTCACCAAGAGATGAGAGACACTGATCTATAAAAACAAAAACAAGAGAAGGAGAAGAACAACGGCCAGCTGGAGAACAATTGCAGGAGGGGCCGGAGTTGGTGGCTTGACTGGAAATGGCCAGTCCATCAGTCCATCAGTGAGCCGTTTTACACAGAGCACTCTGTAGAGGAAGGGAGGGAGAAGAGAAGAGGGAGAGAGGGAAAGGGGGATGGCATTCCCCAGTTAGGACAACTGTGAATGTTCAGAGATGAGGATAGCAGTATATGCTCTGTGTAATATCAGGATGTTGTCTGGGAATATCTCTGCAAATCCTAAACCAAGAATGGCAAGACAAAGCAAGGGTCTGGCAGCACATTCTCCAGGGTTAGAGTGTCTCCCGGGATTCAGTGTGAGCCTGGCGACCCCTGCCTCCTTCTCATCAGTTCTGCTCAAGGCTGGCGTCCACGACAAAATGGAAAGGGTTTATGAGAACATACAGTCTTAGTATCAACGATTTTCAGAAAAACGTGTACCATGATGGAATGTTTGAAAGCCAGGCAAGAATAATTCTGGGATTTCCTCTCATCTTGCTTTCATCACAGCCTATCCGCTACATGTCTTTCCAATGATGAAAACACATGCAAGCTTTTCTGAGGTTTGTAATTCTGTCCTGGCCAGTATCAAAGACAAGAATTCTCTTAGTTTAAGCAAGGGCAGGCTGGCTTTGAGATGGTTTTCTTTTCTGCAGTATCAGTGGAGGTAGACTTGTTGAAAGAATTTGAACAGCCCTCAGCACACACTTTCTAAACTCAACAAAACCTCCCTGTGGTCCTATCTATTCTATGTTTTTGCCATGTGAAATAATCTTAGGATAGCAAGATGATATTTACTATGGAAGGCTATTGTACTCAATCATACTTTTCATTTTGGTTATATAAAAGCATGACCAGATGGGGTTAGACATGACCTGTGTTTATTTATCAAAGTAGGATTTGCTTTAAAAGCACACTGTATGTTGCTCAAGGTGAAGGAATGCTGATAGCACACTTATTTTAAATTCCACTTTGAAAGTTCATAACCAAGAGTCCCTGTGCTGCAGAGCTTTCTTCTGTCATTGAATTTACTCTCTCTCCTACCTAAGCTTCCTCAGAATGCCTCTGCACTACCCGCCAACACAAACCCCACCGCAGCACCAACTACTGCGTGAGTTACTGCCTGGCCATAGCATGTGAGGGATAGACTGTCATCTGTAATGCCAACCCCGAGTTCCTCTCGAGGTTCTCCCTCAAGTCCTGGGACACATATACAAGCAAGCCCACAGGCAGGACCACTCCTTCCAAGGCATTGATCCTAACGTCTGGGTTGCCTGCTGAACTACGGCAGGGATCTCACTGCTTCCAGCGTTGGCTGACACTGTCACTGGGTGCTCCAGCTCTGCCTTGAGCATTCTTGTGCCAGGATACAAGCTCAGCTGTGATCTACACAGGGGTGGCCACCTTCTCTCTACCCAGTTTTCAGCTAGAAGGACCCTTCCCAAGCTGTACGAATGCTATCTACTTTGCTTCAACATCCTCTGGTGTTTTGGAAGCAAACCCATCCTGGGTATTATTATTATTTTTTTGCCCGTTTATCATCAAACATTCCACACTTCCTCTCTGCCCACCCATGGTCCTTGCCCAGCTTCCACATTTTTGTGAACTGCTGAGAAAACAGATTCCCCGGGACAACAGAAATACTCCCTGCTTCCAATTTCTAGGTGAGACTCCTGGGATTTGCATCCGCTTTCCTAAGACAAATATTCTCCCAGGTATCCCCACTGAAAGGGGACCTTTAGCAAGGAAGATATCTCTAATGCGCCTTGGTGGAATGAGTGCCTCAAGTTCCAAGCCAGACCTCCACCACAACTCTCCCAGTTACAGATGCCCAATGCTCTAAGGTTGGGGGAATTGTTGAAGCCTGGCTGGAGGAAGCCAGAAGGGCTAAGCTCACCGACTTGGCATCCTTGAGCTTATTCTTTACAGACTCAAAGATGATCATACACGGAGTCAGCTGAAGTGACACTGGTCATTTAATGGGTCCTGATTTCTAACAGCTCACAAACAGTCCTTTAAGATGAGCAAACACTGTAGTTCCCCATGCATGCTTTCAGTTTGGAATTCTGGCAGAAGGCAACAGATTGGTGACATGCAGTTTGCTGCTGCTTTTTCTGCTGGAGTTGGTGACGGAGGAATGAAATGATGGTGTGCAGGTGTGTGTGTGTGTGTGTGTGTGTGTGTGTGTACGTGCATGTGCGTGTGAACAAGCAATACTCCAGAAACCCCACCAGTCTGCAGCCCTGAAGCATCCTGAGAGGGAAAAGCAGACTGACTCATTCACCTCAAGCATTTGCATAGGTTCCTGTGACCCAACGTTTCCCACCCCGAGAAAATGAACAGTGCGTGAGTGTGAACAGTGAGCAACTGGCTGTGCAGCAGTGAGGAGCACTTGCCTCAGAGACCACACCCCCTGGGCCATGGTGCCAACCCAACACACCCAACTCTACAGTGTGCATACCTGCCAATATGTACAACACAGTCCGTATTCAACAGTGTAATAAAGTCACAGGAAAACACTTGTAAATTAACAACCAGTCACATTAATGTGATATTGACAACAGCCCCATGGAATGATATGTGCACTGTTAGATACAAAATGTCATTATTACAAATAACCACAGAAGGGAGAACTGTACCAGGACCCAGGTGAAAATCAAGGGCCATGGTAACAGCCAACCCAATAGCAGTGAGGTTTGTACCAGCTAATGTTCAGTAAAAATGCACAAATATATGCATAGGGATACATGTGTGTATGTGTGTATCCATGCATATGATAGTGTGCTTATGTGTACTTATGTGTACATGCATGTGTATATACATGTATGATGTGTGTATATGTGTATATGGATACATGTTGGTACACTTGTATATTTGTGTGCATGTGTACTTGTGTGTACATGTGTACCTGTTTGTATATGTGTACACACGAACGTGTGTACCAATGTGCACACATATGGGTATATGTGCATGTGTGTCTGTGTAGATACATGTGTGTATGTATCTATATGTATATACATGTGTATATATATATATATGTGTGTGTGCATATGTGTTCCTATGTATATGGGTATGTATATATACATTTATGCATGTGCATTTTGTACCTATGTGTATACGTATACATGTGTGTGCCTGTGTGAATATGTGCACATATGTATATATGTATGTATCTGTATATATCAGCATATGTATGTATCTGTGTATACCTGTGTACATGTGTATATATGTGTATATGTATATACATGTGTATCTGCATATCGGTATGTATGAGTGTTAGTGTACATATGTGCATATGTGTCTTTGTGTATATATATATGTGTGTGTGTGTGTGTGTGTGTGTGTGTATGCATGTGTGTGATGAAAGTAAAAAGGGGACCATGAGAGGGAAGAGAGTGCAATGAATACAGGTGACTAGAAAGCAGAAGAGGGACAGAGAGGACTGGTTGAAGCGAACAAATGAGAAACAAGTACAGTGAGTTATGTATGGAAATGCCGCCATGGAACCCATTACTTTTTATGCTAACTTTAAAACACTCATAAACAATGAAGGAAAATAAACCCCTTGTGGAACGTCTATAGGTGTATTGAAAACAATGCAAATGATAGGCTCAGATGAGCCCTGCACAACGTGAGGTGTCAGGAAGTCAAATCCAGGATTTATTTAGTTAAATGGAAAAGTTGAGACCTGTTCCTCTCTCAGATGCCAAGTAGATGGATTGCTTTAGTGATGCTTAGTGGGTGCATGAATGGCAGGATGAGAAGACTGGCTGTGACTACAGAGGAGACCGAGTTCAGACCTCACCATGAGAACTCTGCCTCTAACCAAGTTCCTTAAGTTGTGTGCTTCAGCGGCTAAGCAAAGATCGCTTCCTTAACCACATCAGCTAACAGGACCGTGGAGGAATCACTCTGCCTGGGGAAATCTGGTTTGCTAGAGCAAACGCATCTCTGAAAGGCGCCACTGTTTCTCCAGTGGCTGGCGGATGAGGAGAGCATCTTTCTCAGGAAGGCCTGAGAATGGATACATTATTTTGAGTTGATGCGGGACATTCTGTGATGCCACCGGACAGCTGTCACCAAGTGCAGCACTAAAAACTTGGCTGACAAGAGTCAGGCAACCAGCCTGCAGGACTTGATGTAAGGAAAGCTATCAAGGAAAAAGAAATACTAGAGCTACAAAAACATCTATTAAAAAGTCCAGTGGCGCCTCCAAAACTCTATACTCCCTGCCCATTGCTATTGTATTTTGAATCTTGTGAGCAAGGCCAATTATGGCTTAATGAATTCTTGGACTTCTGGGATCAAGGTCTTAATTTAGAGGGAGAAACATTCTTAACATACATTTTTATCTGGGCCAAAAGATTTTTCAAAACTTGTTAAACTGGAGTGTCCAGCTTGATTGAAAATGTGTATTCTTATCCTAAGGTGAAGTGTAAAGATAAATTTAGTGGCTTATCTTCATATATATCCTGTCAAAAGAGCAGTCAAGGGGAGCTACAGCCTGGGCCCAAATAAAACATCACCCTGTATCCCACACAGCACATAGAAAACAAACAAACAAAAACCTGGGAAGAGCATTTAAAAGCTTTAAGAGTATAAGACACTATCTTGCAGGAACTGAAAAATACATCAATGGCTTAGTGTGTTATCTTTAAATTTCACTTAATTTTGTTTTCTTCCATATCTTTCATTTCCAAGATAGAAAGGGAGCAATATTAAGTGAAAAAGATATACAGCTAATATAGGTAAGTCTTTGAATAGTCAAGAAATTCATTTCCTATTGGAATCAGAAATCAGAAAAAAAGAATGCACCAATAGATCCCAGTTATGGGGTAGGAGATTCACCCCATACCCTGCCTGGTACACACATAGATCTCATAGTGTACCTTACTAGAAAATGAATTCAATGGGTCATGGAACACATGCACACATGTGAGTGAGTGTGTGTGTGTGTGTGTGTGTGTGTGTGTGTGTGTGTGTGATTCTTGAATCTAGACAGTTATATGGGCAGGTACAGCATGCATGTGACCTGCCAGGAGCTCAGAATGGGTTAACTAATTAGCAGCTAAAGATGGCACCCAACATGGAGCAAGAACTTAAAAATTATTTAGAGATTTTTCAGATAAAATACACACACCATGATGTTAGATTAAGATTTGGGGAGACTTGGCTTCATAAAAGGCTATAAAATTTGCCCAAGTCACATGGAGATTTCTTCCGATGGTTCAAACAATACAAAGAGCTTGAACTCAGAGACACTGGGAGCCCCTGGTGAACAAAGAGTCTAGCTGCTCAGATAAAGACAGACAGACAGACAGACAGACAGACAATAGAAGCTGCCTGCCTCCCACAAACAGATAAATAAAATTTGATTTTCATTGTTTTTAAGGATTGAAGGGAGTATAATGGTAGATAGTAGAGGACTTTATCTAATTGACAAATATGATGGACTAAATGCTATTTGTATATCATATTTCTTAATCAGATAAAGTACTTTATCTGATTAAGAAATATGATGGACTAAATGCTATTTGTATATCATATTTCTTAATCAGATAAAGTACTTTATCTGATTAAGAAATATGATGGACTAAATGCTAATTGTATATCATACTTTATAATTTACATAATTGATATGGTTATGCTCAATTTATGTCTGAGAGAAAAGTTTTTCTTTTTTTAATTTGGACAGAAACTTGGGTAAGATGTTGGGAATTGGTCCTAATGCTTTGTCTTAATTCAGCCCCCCAAATCAGGAATCTGTGTGTCCAAAAGCTGAAGTGTGCCCCCAGTTGGTTTCTGATTGACCAATAAGGAGCTAACAGCCAATGGCTGGGCAAGATGAAAGAGGTAGGACTTCTAGGCTTCCCGGGGGAAGAAAGGAGAAGGGGGGGAGGGTCTACCATGAGGAGGATCAGTAAGGGCCATGCCAGGCAGGAACAGGAGGGAGAGATGGCAGAAATGTAGTATAAATGGAAACCAACCCTACGGGGGGGAGGAGATGCCCAAAAGGTAAGAAGGCAACAAAGATAAAATGTAGATTTGGAGGGTGTTAATTCAGGTAAACCAGAGGAGTGTTTGCTAGCTGCAGGAAGCTTTAGAGGTGCCCAGCCATTGAGCTAATAAAGACCTATCAAAATTAACAGGCATATGTGTGTACCTTTCATTCTGAAATCCAGAGAGCTCCTTGTGGGCACGGAGACTCTTAACTAATTCCCACAACAGTAGATAATATAAAACATGAAGAGATTTCACAAAGAGACAAAGTCTCAGGGTACCTTAACTAGTGAGTGCGCGTGCGCGCGCGCGCGCGCACACACACACACACACACACACACGCACGCACGCACGCATGCACACACGCGCGCACACACACATTCTCTCTCTATACCAATGGTTCAGGGCCTCAGTGGAACAGATAAGCACCCAAGTCCCTTTAGAGCAAAACTCACCTGCAGTCATCCGAGTGTTGCCCTCCCTACACCGCTTCTGTCCAGTCATGCAGAGCTAGTGTCTGACAAGGTCTGAGACCCAGAAAAGGAGTCCAAAGGCCAAAGCATCTCTCCCATTGAGTGGGAGATGGCAGGATGCAACATTAACAATTAGAAACTCCATCAAGGTCTTTCATAAGGAACATAAACTATCTCGATATCTTACACACTAAAGTTTGACAACTACAGCTAATGCTCTTAAACTTTAATGCCCACTGCTTATATTTTTTGCCTTTTGAAAACCAATTGTGAGGCTCTGGCCTAAAGAAAGAAGGCAATGTGGTAGTGGCGGTGGCGATACTACTGTTTCCTTTTCTGTCTCAGTGAATTATTTTTATTTTATGTGAACGGATATTTTGTCTCTATTTATGTCTGCATTTCACATATGTGCTGTCCCTGTGAAGGCCAGTAAAGGACATTGGATCGCCTGAATCTAGAGTTACAGATAGTTGTGAGCCATCATGTGGGTGCTGGGAATCGAACCTATGTCTTCTAGAAGAGCAGCCAGTGCTAGAGTCAGCTCTCTAGCTTTCTTTCTGAGGGATTTCTATATTATAAGACATTTGTTTTACAAGTACCAGAGAGCATTTCTGAATTACAATACTACTTACAGCCCTAGGAACACACAAAAGAGAATTTTAGAATATTTACCAGGTCTATGAGATTTCTAAATTCACCACTAAGGAACATTAAAATGCATGTCTGATCTCTCTGGGGGCTCTATGGTAGAGCTCTTTGAAGTTTGCAATATTTCCATATGAAAAGAAAACACACTGCACACAACAGAGGGTGTAGATACTGGAGAAATGAAAAGTGAATTAAACCAAGATGAAAGTCTAGAGAAATGCAACTTGGGTAATTTCTCTCTTCTCAGTGGTTCCTTTATATATGGCTGAAGGTGGGCTCAGCCAGTACGTGGTCCAAGAGAGATGAGAAGGACTTAGATACAAAAAAACACAAAAGAGTGTAGGGAGGAATATCAAAGAGAGGGCAAATTAACACAGCTTTGTAGCCTCAACAGATACCCGAAGAGGAGAGTCAGGACCCAGGCAAACCCCTGAAGATTTAACTGAAAAGACCTGTGGTGGAAATTCTGTTTTGTTTTGTTTTGTTTTGTTTTAAAAAAAAAAAAAAAAACAGGGTTTCTCTGTGTATCCCTGGCTGTCCTGGAACTCACTCTGTAGACCACGCTGTCCTTGAACTCAGAGATCCACCTGCCTCTGGGTTAAAGACTTGTGCTACCACCATTTGGCTTACGTTAGGGACTCTTGTACAGGGTTTGAAGACCAAGAGACGAAGACTTAGAGGAGCCACTAAAGGAAAGGTTAAAGAGTAAAATTGGGTGATTCTTGCTGCTAATCAAATACTTATCCCCAACTCCCATAGCCTGAGGGAAGGGTCCGGAACATCCCATAAGTCCGAAGGCTTCTTCCTTGAACTACTCTCAACTGGGCCAGCTCTGTGTATGAAGCATAGTCAATGCCTGCCCAACCCTGTCCAGAAGGCACTGTCAATGTCTGCCCCCGTGGTTTTCTCTATACTGTGTGACTTTGGAATTCTTGAACTCCCAGATTGTCACCCCAACATCCTGAACCTGGACCCAGGCTGAGCCTGCTTCCCTTCTCTTCCCACCCTGGACTCTATCCCACAGCACAGCACAGCACGGGGAAAGAACAGTACTCTCCAGTATCCTGAAGAGACATCAGACGGATAAGTCAGCCTTCAGTGCCAACTCGACTAGAGTCACTTAGGAAACACCCCTAGGGGTGCCGAGAAGTCTTCCCAGAGAGGTTTAACTGAAGTGAGTCGGTGGTGCCAGTTTGTGAGCTGCAGTCCAAGGCTGAGGGAAAGAGGGAGACGCAGAAGAGAGCAGAGAGACCTGCCTCCCCCTCCCACTGCATCTTCTTCTTCCTGTTCCACTGCATTGTCTCAGACCATGAGCCAAAATAAAACCCCCTTTCTCAAAATGCTTTCCTCAGATATTTTGTTATAGCCAAGGAAAGCAACTCCTTCAGGAAGGGAACAGGTGCTGTTCTCAGGCCATGCCGGGACTCGAAGGCCTAGCTACCCTTTCACATGGACTGGTTGTCAGGCTGGTTATGAAGCAAGCAACCTAACATTGGACATAATCTCTACCTCTGGGCAGAAAAGCAGGCTTATTGCTAAACAACTTGCTAGAGAAGGAAGGGACGCTCAAGCCCCATGTCCTCCTTAGCCCTAGGCACTGGGAGGGCAATGCCCCCCCCTGGAACTTTTCTGGAATATGATAGCAAAAAGAATTAATACAGATGTGTCTGTCAGTGCTGGGTGGAACAAAGTCCTCTGTCTTGGACTTGGGAACCTCAGATCTTCTATAGGAAGGTCAAATGAAACATCAGGCCTAACTCCATGAAGGAGCACCCTCAACCTCTCTCCCCCTCCCTCTCCCCCTCCCTACCCATCCCCTATACCTGCCTCAGCTCCAATCACACACACACACACACACACACACACACACACACACACACACACACACACAGAGAGAGAGAGAGAGAGAGAGAGAGAGAGAGAGAGAGAGAGAGAGAGAGACCTCAGGGGTCCACCAATCCCCTAGTTTACCCATCAGAGAGCGGACTTGGGGTAGAAAGCCACACAGACCCTGGAAATGGGTTAAGTATCTGGACAGAGAATTCCAAGATCCTGGGGACCAGCACAGAGTGAGAGCTCTGGGGAGCTCGCATCCTTATGGTCTTGCTGACTATTCAGCCCATAGAGAAGGTGTGGCTAGAGAAGGGAGAAGCCGAGGAGGTATAAGGTGGACGAGAGGGCAGAGCAGCAGCAGGGAGGGGCAGGTAGAGGTCACGATGAATATCAAGTGGCTGAATTCCAGTCCCCTTTCTACTTTCAATTATTTTTATGACTTTAACCTCACCGGACCTCATATTGATTAGCAGGAGAACAACAAGATCTCTAAGATGCACTTTAAGACCAAGTTCCTAAGAGTCTAAAAAAGTCAGAGCAGGAGAGAGAGACTGCACCCCACAGCCTTTTAGAGGCAGAACAAAACAAGTGGTAAATGTTACAAACACCTTCCTGGAACAGACAGGGCGGTAGACGTGCATCATGTAGGCGGAGTGGCCACGGGGATGAAGAACTGGGTGTCTCAGGAGTGAGACAAGGGCGGGCCTTCCCGAGAAGCGTCCTGAGAGCTTGCTTCCCGAGTGGTCAGTGATAGCCCAGAGCAACAGAGGAGTCTGCAGCAGCAGTGTAGGAGTGAATACACTTGCTGATTGCGCTTAGGAGGAAGGGTCCCCTGGGACGCCATCTCACTTCCATCTTCCTTGATGGCATGCAATTAGTGGATTATCATAGTGATCTTAGTCATGAGGTGCATTCCTACCAAGTGTCTGTCAGCTCTGGAGTGAGAGGGAACAGGGCTCTCTGCCCCGCCTGGCTGGCCCCATCCAGTGTCATGAGGTCAGAAGCAGGGAATCCTTTCCTCTAGAAACCAGTAACATGCCAGGAGTCTCTTGCTGAATTTAGTGCAAACGAGCCCAGACTGGAACTCCTCATCTTGGTATCTTGGCCAGGAGAGGCGTGGCTCTCCTCTAGTGATGAGTGCACACACACTGTGTCACATTATCTTCAATGAGGTCCCTCTACATCTCGCACCCACGTCTTGCAATCCGGGTCCCCATCCACATCTGTCATCTGTTTTGACTTCTGTCCAGCTGCCTCCAAAGGACAACGGTCGGAGAAGCATCAACAGTAACACAAACACAGCTGTGTGTCCCTTGGTCTAGGCCTGTGCTCAGTTCAAACACCATGTGATGTGACCATTGCCCAGACGTTTCCCCTGCCACCTGCTTCTCTGCAGCTGGTGCTGGGGAACGGGGTTAATAATGTTTACGCCATAGTGGTTTGGTTTACTGCGGTCTTCTGACCTAGGGGGGCCCTTGCAAGAAACAGGAAAAGGTAGGCAGAAGAGAAGAGATGGGAAGGCAGCCCTACCTCCCCCAGACCATGCTTTAGTAAGAACAGATCATTTACACATTTGCCTCTTAAACCATACTATGAAATATAGGTCCGGGCTATGATGACCAGGAGAGCTCTGGGTAAAATTATCTGTGGGAAGATTATAAGGAGCCAGGGACCAGCTATCACCATCAACAAAGGTCGTCCACCAGAAGTCAAGTTTGAACTAGAAGTGAGACAGAACACACAGAGGCTCAGAAGGGAACCCATGCAGGCTCTTGGCAATCAAGAGGCTCACAAACTCGGGACAACCAGCGTGGCTCCCTGTTTTAGAAGTGAAAGAAGCTACTTAGAGACATAAAAAAAAAAAAAATAGTGTGCCATTGTTTACATACAGAATGATTTATACAAAGTTTCAACTCAGAAACAAGAAGGCTAACCTGGTTCACAGGGCTGGGGAGCTGGGGAAGCAAGGAGATGTTCGTTTGGGGATTGGAGATAAAAAGGTTCTGTGAGCTGACACTCAGTGTATAGCAGGTCACTGCAATTAGCAACAGGGCAGTAAGACTTCTGCTAACTTTTATGTTGACCTAAAGCATTTGCACGATAGAAAAAGAGAGGTAACCACATGTGGTGGGGTGTGATTTACTCAACTATGGTGACCACTGCACACCATACACATAGATTAAACAAGGACACTCAGAAATGCACAGCTTTGTCTGTCAGTCACACCCAGGTAAAGTGAAAGACATAACACAAGAAGCAGAACCCTTTCTCTGCTTTGGCCAATAGACTAATCCTGACTATACTCACTGACAGCCGCTGTCAGGGAAGGGCCAAAGACCAGCGATCCGAGGGAGTTATAAAACCGTTTCACAGGAGGATTCAGTAAACATATTTATGGAGAACAAATCCAGTGTATGTTGTTCAATGAAACGTTTTTAATTAAGAAATATGCATAATACAAACACACATATATGAAGGCTCCCAGAAAGTAATAATAGATCCAAATCAAAGAATTTTGAGGTATACTTATGTATTCTTTATATGTTGAGTGCTTGTGTGTGTGTGTGTGTGTGTGTGTGTGTGTGTGTGTGTGCCAGAGGTGTCATACAGAAGACACCAATCTTGCTTTTTAAGACAAGTTCTCACTGGCCTAAACTTGTCTAGGCTGACTGGTCAGTGAGCCCAGGGACCCATCTGTCTCCGGCTTCCCACCAGTGGGATTATAGACATATATCACCGCATGGTTCGAGCCCAAGGCAAAGGGCTTACTATGCAAGCATGAAGCGTGTGGAGAGCTGGTGCTCCTTTTAAAAGACAGTTGTGGCCATATGCTCTACGTAGCTCAGCACTGGAGTTGGGAGTGATGGGGAATGGGGACAAGCAGACCCTGGAGGCTCCCTGAACAGCCAGTCTACAGAAATGTCAAGTCTACAGGGTCGACTCAATAGGAGTCGGTGCTGTTTCAAAAAAATGGGGAGAAGAGCAGACAAGACACGGATTTCAATTGCTGGGGTCCATTCCTTCCCCAGCCACATGCATATACATGCATAAATCCTCCACAACATAATTAAATATAAATGCCCTGCTAGTAACTGAAGAAGAAATGACTGGAGTCTATAGAGCTGTTTCTAAATTCCTTACGTATTGATCTATCTAGGTAATTACTAGAAACTGATGACAACCAGAAGATGAGTGTTTACACACCTCCTGAGGAGGATGAGGGGACTCTAAAAGGAATTCATACGAAACTCAGAACTAAGCAAAGCATTCCACAGAAAACACAGGCCTGTCTAACGGGCACCACAGGGATGCCGGGCTTGGAGGCCAGTGGGATGAAAGAAATAAGAAATACAGACATGGGAAAAAAATCTGTATATTAAAGATAAGAGGGCTCTCAGTGGATGCTTTGCCAATTTGAACCTTTGGATGTGTGGATACCTGACTTAAGCCAACAAGCAAAACTAAAAACAAAACAAACAAACAAACAAAAACCCCATCGTTCCAGTCTGGTTGTGTGGGTGCACACTCGGAATCCCAGCACTTGGGAAGCAAAAACAGAGAGAAAGTTTTAAATGTTCATGATAATCAAGGAATAAACAAACAAAGCCACGTGCCACGGGATGGAGACCTCTTCCCAGGCCAGGTGGCCTGTGAGCCCTGCTCCTCAACAGGCTCCTTCTTGGTCCTGGCACAGCCCCGTTGAGGCTTTGCTGCACCCGTGTGGCCAACAGAAGGCCTAACAGCGGAGCCGTGCCGGACAGGCCCCAGGACACAAACTGAAAGGATAATATTGATAGCTTCCTACCTGCTCCCCAGCTCAGGGCCAAATCTGTTCATACACAGAACACCCGCGGCAGCAAGGGAAGGGCTGGAGACCAAACGCTAAGGAAGTGGCTGAGATGCAGGATTCAAAGAATCAAACTGCTGATCAGAAGGTGGCCGGATGGAGATGGGGACTCAGCAGAAGATTGGGGGAGGGGCGGGGAAGAGCAGCAAAACCAGAGTCCTACAGTGGGGAGGAAGTCCCATCAGGTGGGGGAGGGGTGGTGGGGTAATGTCACCAGGAGAGAGAGGAGAGGATGAGCCTGTCTGGAGGTCTGAGGACACAGCAGTCAGGCAAAGGGTACCTGATCCCCTCCGTGAGTGCTCTTCCGGATTACCAAGATGGAATCCAGCCGATGCCCACAGACAGCAGTTCAAGTCCTCAGCCTGCTGTTGTAACATAAAACTACAGAGGTACAGGACTCGGACTTCAGATGTAAAGCTGCTGTTGAAAGCATGTGAAGAGATCTAATCAGACCCTGTAGCCTTTGACATTTTGTTAGTAGGCATTAATGCTGGCCCCGTAATGGCTGATTCGTATTTTCTTAGCTCCAAATGAAGTTTTTATCTGAATGATTTATTGGACCTATAATTCGCTGGACCTATACTTTACTAAGGGTGACAGGATTCTTTGACTCAGGGCATTTTCAGAACACAGGTGAGTACCATGTGGGCCCATGAACACACATTCAGAATCAAAGGTGAAGTGTCTTAACACACCCAAACCCCTTGCTCCTGAACCAGAGTGAAACCCAATCGGATCTTTCTCTACCGAAATTCACAGGATTAATTGAACCTGGGGCTTTGTGCATGTTAGGCAAGGGCTTCCTGTGACTGAGCCACACCCCCAGCCCAATCCTTTTAAATTTCCGTATAATAGCTCTTGTTATGACCATCCTCCACACCAACCACTAAAATGTCAAGAGCACCTAGGTGGCTTATGTGCGTGAATGGGGGAGCCCATGAAACAGAAACTGGTAGGTGGCGGTCAGCTCCTTAAGTACCCTGGTTGGTGGAATCCCTATCCCTCCCACTCTGGACGTGAACTACGACCGCGCCATTGGACTATGACCCCCACCATTGGACTATGACCCCTGCCATTGGACTATGACCCCCGCCATTGGACTATGGCCCCCGCTATTAGACTACGGTCCCTACCATTGGACTATGGCCCCTTCCTCTGGCCACACTCACCTATTGGTGTTCTCCAGCACCTCCACCTTCTTCCGAAGCTCCAAGTTCTCTGTTGAACAAGACTCCACTCTGTGGAGAGAGCAAAAAGACACTCAGCTACTTTCCACAGGGCAACTGCTCAGCCAGGGGCCTTTGGTGTCACAGAGAAAGGGGCGGGGTGGTCAGTAAGGAAGAGCTGGGGCAGCCTGAATAGAAAGACGAGGAGGGTTCACAGGGACAACACGGCAGGCCAGGGCTCTCTTCAAGGCTGGACATACATAAATGACATGAGGCATCTCAATCAGGTTCCCCACCTCTACCTGCTGCTCTCATCCCACACTAGACCACAGGCTGAAGAGTCACCAGGGAGCTGCACTGCTGTGGATCCCTGATACATAGCTTGGAGCTCAGGTTAAAGGCAGACAGGGCCAGATCCCAGGGCAGTGAAGTGCTGGAGCGCACATGCCCAGAGACACAGAGAAGAGAGAACCACAGAAATAACATTGATTGGGGATACCTCCAGGACATGATGAAACCCAAGAAAACAGAACAGGAGTCCTTAATGCTACATTGCCTACTCCCAAACCAGCTCATAGAAGGACAACTCTCCATAGAAGCTTCTAGAACTAGTTAGAAGCCAGCCAGGGCTTTACCTCACATGTACAAATAAGAAAGACTCATTGGTGGGCCTTCCAGGGTCTACCCGGAAATCACACCAATTGGTCAACTGGAGAACTACTTTCTAGGGCCGATAGAGATGGTCTTTAATCCACACGGTTCTCTGAGGCCCCAGGGCATTCCAGGGCTTTCAAAAGAACAAAGGTGCCTTCATGTGTTTTTGCAAAAAATTCTGTCTGCCCACAGCATGCATTACAGAGTACAGGAAATACCAGAGTCTTATTTGTGTCATCTGAGGCCAGTAGGAACTGGTTAAACAACACTGCTCCTGTAGGTGGAAGCTGGGCCTCTTTTCTGAGGAGCTGCAGCAATGTCAAAGTCTAATGGTTACTCAGAAGCCTGGAAGCACTCAAGAGCTCCGTCAGAAAGCCGGAATTCACACAACCTAGTTAAAAGCAGTTCCTTCGACATGACCACTAGGGGGCAGGCAAACACTGCCGATGCATCGGGACGGGGTTTCACAAAGCCAAACTGAGACCGTCGCCCGGCTCGGTGAATCTGACCTAATAAATAAAACCAGCCAGTGAGCAGGCTTACTTTTTCTCCAGGCTGTCCATGTATTCTTTCTTCTTTCTCCTGCTTTCTTGGGCAGAAATCTGTGAAAGAAGGAGGGGAAGGGGATGAATTTCCGTGTTTGAAAGTAAAACGGGAGTGAATGGAAGGGACACGGGAGGCCATTGGCACAGGGGCCAGCAAAGCCGGCCTCACTCGTGTGTGGGGCCAGACCCGCTTTGTTTAAAGTGTGGACTCTCCCCTACTTATCACTAACTCTGCTTCCGGCCCAGACAGATCCTCCCAACCCGCCGACAAACTCCTGGGTCACAGACTGATGGTTGAAATAGCTCAGAAAAATGATGTCAGCTCCCTGGACCTCGGCTGGCTCAATTATACATAAAATCAGCCAGCTGGGCTTGATGTGTAAACTGTCTGCTGGCTCTACATGAGGGTGAAGTGTGACTGGTTCTTTCTCGTGTCTTCTGCTCTCTCCGCCTTCCTCTCCTGCTCCCTTTCTGCTCCCTTTGTCTGCGCCACAGCTCCGGAGGCAACCGAGGCTAGGTGGCTTGCAGAAGTTTGTTTTTAATCACAGACCACTAACAACAACAACAACAAAAAAAAATCCAAGCTTTTAAGTGACACCACATAAAACTGTATTTGCTTATAAATTACATATTTATTGAACAATGAGGAGAAAATACTATATACGACTGGGATTTTTAAAGATAAAGATAAAGAGAGATTCTTGTATCTCCTCCTGCCTCTGAACAGGCTATCATGCAGCAAGGAGCCCATACTGGTGTGAGTTCACACCCACGGTGGGCAGACTGTTTCTGTGCTCCTGGTGGTTACAGGAAGTCCCACTGTGGACCTTGGGGGTGGGGCTTGAGGTTTCAGTTCTCCTGCCTGTCACAGCAATGCCTAGAGTGGAACAGCTCACCTTATTCTTGATCTTTCTCCGGATTTTCTTTAGGGCCTTCTCCTCAGATTTCGTCAGGGGCAGCTTGGTGGGAATGGGATAGCCCTCAGCAACCAAGGTCCTCTTCTCCTCCTCCGTCAGGACCAGGGGGCCCGATCCCTGCAGCTTCTGTGCAGACCAGGGAGCACAGGAAGGTCAGAGAGGAGTGACTGAAGAGTGACCTCAACAAGGAGTGTGGAGAATCTCCCCGTGCAGGGAACAGAGCCTCCTATGCTGCGGGTCAGACATACGTGCTTTGAAGTAAAAGCAAAGATAGAGAAGGTGTGCCCGTGTGGATGGTTTATCTCTTTATTTACATATGTGTGTGTGGCATGAGTACTGTGTGCCATGTATGTATGTATGCATTCATGTGTGTATGTATGTACGTATGTACATATTCATATGTATATGTATGTATTCATGTGTGTATGTATGTATTCATATGTGTATGTATGTGTGTTTATGTATGCATATGTGTGTGTATGTATGTATGTATGTATGTGTGGTGCATACATGTAGAGTACATGTGCCCGTGCACATATATGGAGGCTAGAACAGAATAGCAGGCATCTTCTTTTTTGTTTGTTTGTTTTTGTTTTTGTTTTTGTTTTTCGAGACAGGGTTTCTCTGTGTCCTGGAACTCACTCTGTAGACCAGGCTGGCCTCGAACTCAGAAATCCACCTGCCTCTGCCTCCCAAATGCTGGGATTAAAGGCGTGTGCCACCACGCCCAGCTTGCAGGCATCTTCTATTCCTTTCTGCATTTTTAGTGAGGCAGAGTCTCCCATTGAACAAGAAGCTTCTTGTCTTCACCTAGGTTGGGGGCCCAACCCCCCAATGCTGGTGTCGCAGACTCGGGGGGCAGTCATGCCTGGCTCTTTTATGTGGGTACTTGTGATTCAAACTCAAGTCTTCATGCTTGCAAGGCAAATGTTCTGACCCCCTGAACCACCTCCCCAGTATCCCATATGGGGGTGTTAAACTCCATAATTCTCAATCAAAGAAAAAGCTGCAGAGGCCTCCATCCACTGTTTCTCCCAGGGAACACCCCACTATCTAGCACACACAAAGTAACAGTATAGAGTTCACACCCCACCCCACATCCCTGGAGGCCTAGGGGCAATGGAAAATTCCCGTAGAGTTCAGCTTCATTCAAGACTTGCATTGTTCCCCTACTGAAGGGTTAATTTTATCACCAGCTTTCTCCACACCACAGTTTCTCTTCCCCTCCACTTACAACTAAGGGGCTTGAAGTCCCTTAGTTGTGACACACCAGCAGGCATTTTTTCCATGGAGTCCTATGCTGGCCTTCAGCAATGGAGATGGGAGCCACAGTCCGTGGCGTGTAGCCTAGAGCATAGTGACGTGTTTACATTAGTCACATAAGCTGACTCACTAGTGCGTGATCTCCATGCTCCCTGTCAAGGAGACTGAAAACAAACCCCATCTCTGGAGCTCTAGCCCTGAGACCTCGAGGGCAGCTCAAGGCTGAGCTTAGACGGTGACTGGAAGACCATTCAATTTTTAGAGAAAGAGAGCCCTTGTGAGTTTACAGATGGGAGGAGGCTTGGGGGAGGAGAGGAGATTGGAAAGCTGCTTTCTGGATACCTGATGATAGACAAGGACGAGGCAGGTAATCCAAGCAGAGGGCAGTGCTGTACTCAGAAGAGTAACCGGAGACGCCCTGCTCAGAGCAGGTGAGCTCAGGAGGCTGAGACAGCAAAGGGGGAGCTGCTTAATACAAGCAGAGGACCAGGGGCTCCAGGGTCCTGTAGACAACAGGGAAACACGGAATACGGGGTGGAGATGCAGACACACAACATGTGTGAAAGAGTGAAATCCAGGTTCAACTAGAGAAGTCAGGCATGGCCAATGAAGGCCTTTGTTCTTGGTGGTGGCGACGACATGTTGTTAAGATCTAAAACATATGGGGACAAGTGAATCTTCTCAAAATTATCCAAAGCGTGCTGATACATGGTTCCTATTCTTAAAACAGTTCATTTATATGTGTTAATCACATACACTGCATGCACGAAATTCTCAAAAAATAAAATACTGTGTTTAAAATTTGTTATGTGTTTAAAAAAAAATAGTATAGTTTAAAAAAAAAATCTGCCTGTAACTCTGAAGACTTCATAGACATCGGATTCCCTCTTTAGAACAATAAAATGTGAATTTTCTACCCTCCTTTTCACCTGTGTGTGGGATGAATGATGACCTGAGATTTTTGTCATAATACCCTGGGTTAAGACCCCCCAAGCCCCGAAACACACACAAAGATTAAACTGTTTTTAAGCTTTTGACATCAGAGAAGTTAATCTCAGAGAGACTTTCTTTTCAAATTTCACCCAAGAATGCTTATGTAAAAGATGAAAGGCATTTCCTAGCTCCCATTAAGTAAGGGTCCTCTACATTAATGGCAAATGTTTATGCTATAACTTTGAAGGGAAAAGAACAGAAATGTTATGCCTGAGGCTTCCAGCCCTGGAAAATAAACATGAGGATAAGAACTGGATCTGCATTTGAAAAGAGAACTCCTGAGATGTGTAGGCAGGTCTTTATAAACACACTCTTCAGGGTGCTACACTGCTTTGGTCCCCACCTGGAGGCTTGGTCTCCAGTGTGGTACCTTAGAGAAGTGTGGGCACGAAGAAATCAAATCAGTGCCCTTTGGCAGGAGTGCATTGGGTCTCACAGGACCGGGATTAGTTACCATGGGGCTGTGTTGCTACCCAACCTCCCTGCCTCCTTTGCATGTGTCCTTCCCACTCCTGCTTCTTCCTTCTGCTTTCCTGCCATGCATGGAGCATCCTCTCCAGAGGCTAAGTCGATGCCCGCATCATGCTCTTGAACTTCACCACCTCCAGGACCATGAGGCCAAGACAAACATCTTTCCTTCCTAACTTACTCAGACTTGGGTATTTTGTTATGGCCCACATGGCATGAACAGAGACTTCTAACCGTTCAACAAAATTTTCATTACAAGGATGAAAAGTTAGACTGAGAGGATCCCTGGTCCTCTCGGATACTTACATGTGGAGCTGTGAGGAGAGGAGATGTGGACAAGGCAGAGGGGCCCCGGGGCATGGCTCTGGCAGGGCTGTGGGCCTGAGACAGGCTGAAGGGATGCAGGCGTGGGTTGGGGCTCAAGCTGCCCTCAGAGTCACTGCTGTGACTACTGGGTGGTGTTGGTGGTAAGTGCAGTTGATCCACGGAGGCTGCGGACAAAGAGGGCTCATCTCAGCCACCACAGAAGAGTAGCTCTCCACTCAGGGGGCAGTTCAACGCACAACATGCATCTCCACACTGGGAGATTTAGGGTAGGTGCAGAGAGTGGGAGGGGGCTCTCTCTGGGTTGACCTAGAAAGTTCTTTAAGACTTGATGTAGTAAGGAGAGGAGAGCCAGGTGCAGAACAGTGTATCCGGAAGTCCTCTTGTTGTATGAGGAGAGAGAGAGAGAGAGAGAGAGAGAGAGAGAGAGAGAGAGAGAGAGAGAGAGAGAGAAAGTATAGAATCACACTCACACTTACTAGTCCCAGCACAAAACTACCCTGGGGAGATATGTGCGTGAGACACCAAGAAAAGGATGACCCCAAGGGTGGCCTGGGATGCTGGGGACTCCTGACACGGTGCTGACAAGATCTTTTACTGAGTTTCTTTACCGTTTTATTTTTGTGACATATTTTGAGACAGGCTCTCATGCATCCCAGTCTGGCCTTGAATTCTGGTGAGCTGAGGGTAGCCCTGATCCTTCTGATCCTCTTGCCCCCACCTCTGTGATGCTGAGCTTGAACCGGTCCACCATGCCGGGGGTTTACTATGGTACCGGGGGTGGGGTGAAGGGCTTCTTGCATACCATGCAAGCACTCCATCAGCTGAGCTACACCCAATGTCCCGCTGTATTTTTCTCAGAGAGTTTACACGGGTTGATGTGCAAATCGCGTTAGTAGTGTATAGTTTGTTTGTTCTTTTAGGAAATTGCCAACCTGAAGGCTCTCGTGGAATTCCTGGAGAAAAGCCCTCTTTGTTTCTGGAGGAATGCAGCCGGTAGGGCCTGTAGGAAGGAGGCCAGGCATTCTTCATTCAGAAACCCTACATCCACAATTAGAGAGATAAATAGTCATAGGAAAAAGAAAGGGGGTACAAGGTGCCTTCTCCCCTAAAGTCTATCTACAGGGCACATTCCTGAGGCTGGAGCACCCAATAGGCATCCAGCTAGCACCTCCAGTGGGAATGTGCTTTTGAAGGGAGATCATTACCTGGGGTGCACCTGCCTAAAGACCCTGTGGGCTCCCTCTTTCTTTTTTTCTGAACAAGATTGTTCTGTTCTGAGACAGAGTGTAGAGCAGAGACTGAAGGAATGACCATCCAGAGACTGGGGATCCATCCCATAAACAACCATCAGACCCAGACACTATTGCAGATGCCAACAAGATTTTGCTGACAAGAGTCTGTTATAGCTGTCTCCTGAGAGACTCTGCCAGTGCCTGACAATACAGAAGTGGATGCTCATAGCCATCCATTGGATGGAGCACAGGGTCCCCAATGAAGGAGCTAGAGAAAGGACCCAAGGAGCTGAAGGGATTTACAGCCCCCTAATAGGAACAACAATATGAACTAACCGGTACCCCCAGAGCTCCCTGGGACTAAACCACCAAACATAGAAAACACATGGTGGGACTCGTGTCTCTAGCTGCATATGTAGCAGAGGATGGCCTAGTCAGTCATCAATGGGAGGAGAGGCCCTTGGTCTTGTGAAGGTTCTCTGCCCCAGTACAGGGGAATGCCAGGGCCAGGAAGCAGGAGTGGGTGGGTTGGGGGGGGGGGGGGGGGGGGGAGGGGATAGGGGATTTTTTGAGAAGAAACTAGGAAAGGGGATAACATTTGAAAAGTAAATAAAGAAAATATCTAATGAGAGAGAGAGAGAGAGAGAGAGAGAGAGAGAGAGAGAGAGAGAGAGAGAGAGAAAGAAGATTGTTCTGTTCTGCCAGCCCCTGTTGCTGAGGGACATTACATTTGAGGGTCCCTCATCCCAGCTTCATGCAGCATTTCTGTATCCACAGGCCACCTGCATGCTTTACAAACCTGAGTAGGTCAGGGGTCGTCGGCTGAGGATGCCCCTTTAACACATCATGTGCTTGGCTAGAAAGCTGGCATGTCTTGCATACTAGCCAAGGTTCCCCCTATGCCATGAGTATATGACAGTGTGTGTTAAAATTCATAAAAACCCAGCAAAAGCAAAAAAAAAATAAAATAAAATAAAAAAAATTCCAGGAATCAGATTTCCCTATTGGGGGATGGGGGGTGGGGGAGTTCAGCTAAACCCCCAAGGACACCAAAAGTTTCTTTGCCTCCAGGCCTGGCACAGGCTAAGCTATGCTTTTCTCCTTTCTAAGCAGCGGGCATCCCACAGAGAGAAGCAGACAGGAAAAGCCGGCCCTTCTGGCCACAGGTGCTGCAGGCTCAGATTTCTAAACATCATTTGAAAGGCTGCTCCTAGGCTGTGGAAGGCGCAGGGGGACTGCAAGCTACTCTGCCCCCAAACTTTGATGTCCACAGGCCATTCAATTTCTTTATCTGTCTTTATCCAGGATAATGAGGAAGGATTGCCATTTCTCCTCCAGTGACTCTAGATCCTGACGCCACTATGGGGACCTATTGTTCGGGTTGTGACACTTTCTGAACCACATCGTAACATACCAAAAAAAGAACAAGATACATTTGTTGGTAGTAAGCAGTCATAAAGATGAAAGAAAACGCTTGGAAGCAGCCGATCAGGCTCAAAGGCATGGATGTGGGCTGCTCAACGCCAAGAAACAAAGGCTCAGCACAGATCCAGATGGATAATATTGCCTTTTAAGTCCTTTACAGATAGTAAAGGGCCAACCCTGTGTCAATGGTCTCAAAGCCAGCCCTAAATCAGGTCCTAAAAGTACGAAGGTAGATCATACTCCCATGCTCACACAACGTCCGCTCCTTTGCACGCTAGCACATATGTCATTCTAATTGTGTACACTGACTTTGTTGATCATGCAATGAACAGCACAGCTAGACATGAGCTGAACATGTAAATAAAAGGGAGGTGTAGCACCAACCGAAACAGAATTAAGAAGAGTGGACTCCATGTTCTGTATAAATAAGATACTGAGGGCTTCCTGTGCCCTCCTGAGGTGGAGAGACTGTGTCCAGGATCCCAGCTTGGTCTCACGGGAGAACACAGAAGGGGATGTCAAAAAAGTAAAATTAAAAAGATGTAGAGAATGAACAAAAAGTAAACAACTCCAAGAATAGCACAGTCAGGTTCTAAATGAACGACAAGAAGCCCAGAGAGGCCCAGCACCACCAGGACATTACCAAGGAAGGGAACTCATCACAACTGTCACTCAAATAGAGCAGCTAAGGACACACCCTGGTTGTGTAGACACACAACAACTTCATGTACAGAGGGTTAAAACTCAAGTTTTTATTAAGGCACTGCCACTGTGTATCTGTGGGTTGATAGTGGGTTCACACCAGGAGGGCGTAGGGACAAGTGAGTGTAACCAACCGCACGCATGCATGCACGCACGCACACATGCCACAGCAGTCAGTCATGGGTCAAAAACCCATCCTTGGTAAGCATCAAACCACACTAATGCTTAGCTGGAAATAAAGGACATATAGAGAAATAACTTTACTAGGTAACTGTTTATATTTCAAAATACTGTTTTGGAACCAATCGTTTTAAGAACAGAATTATTCCATACAGCCAGCTACCTCTATAATCCTCCACTCTACTGTGCTGCTCCATTTCCCTTAGCATGAGCACCTGGAGTGTGGGAGGGGCAGAAGATGAGCTCACCTTCTTTTGGAGAGAAGTTTAAGAACTGATCCACTTCATGTGGCTCCAGCTTAATCTTAGGGATAAGTGTCTGGCATGAGGAGTCCCCCTGGAAAAGGAATTTCAAACATGAGCCTTTTAACTTAGAAACAGCCTTTATGAAACGGGGACTAGTTGTCAACTCTATCTTACTCTAAGGTCATGTGCTGCATCGTCTCACAGCCAAACCTGGGACCTGCCACCTCTCGTTAAAATGCAAGGGTCATTATTAGTATTGTTGGTGTTGTGATAAAGACATTTATGGTAAAAATATCCTGGGAAATGTTCAAGGACTCACCAGCCCCCAGTTTGTCCTGCAATAAGACAGTGTGCCTCAGGATGTATGCTTCCCCTTCAGACTCCCCAGTGACTGATAGCAATATCTAACTATAAAATAACCCATCAGGGGAAGGAGAGAAGCAAGAGAAGAGGATCCCGAACTGTCATTTACATACATACTTCAAACCCAATTGAGACCTGAAGAGGTGGCCGAGCAGTAGAGAGCACTTGCTGCTCTTACGGACATGGCTTCAGTCCCCAGCACCCACATAGTAGCTCACAAATACCTGCAACTCCATCCAGTTCCAGGGGGTCCAATAACCTCTTCTGATCTCAGAGGTTTCATGTACGCATGTGGTACATGTACACACACACATGCACACACACACATGCATGCATGTGCACACGCACACACATGTAAGTCAAGTGAGCCAAAATCTTGTAGAGCAAGAAAACTAATACAGACCTTGAAAGCCCTCCCAGGACCCAGAGAGGTTTTGAGAAAGGAATCTGAAGGTCAACTGCAACCCACGGCTCCCTAATGAGGCGCCTGCAACATGTTTGGGCCTCTCCCAATGTTACCTTTTCAGGACCAGACAGACACTGCGTCTTGCTGATGGGAGATGTGACTACACGGATATGTCTGGAGCCACACAAGTGAGGCTCTGAACTAGAAGCTAATGCAAACATGATTCTGGGCTGTCAACCATCAGACACCGAAAACACCCAGGGAGAGGTGGAATGCTGTTAAATTCTGCCTTCCACAGCCATGGGCTTAAGTTAAGCAAGGAGGAGACTCCTTCCTTCCTACGTGTGGATCGGCAGGTGGGAGAGGAGGACTCAGCGGGGATTAGGAAAGGAAATGTCTATGTGGAACCAGCATGCAGAGTCACTGTGGCACCAAATACTGTGGCCTCTACCATAACCTCCATCATCCCCCCCCCTCCCGGGGTAAAAGTCAAGGCCATGAACAACTTCTCTCCTTTGACTGTGGCTATTCATCCGTGTTCTTAATTTCATCAAGGCAATTATGGGAAAAAAAAAAAAGAAAGAAATCAGCTTTGCTACTGCTTTTCATACACAATGCCTTTGAAACTTGTCACAATCGATGCTGATAACAATATATCCTTGATACCCTCGTGTATATACACTCACATGAGTTCATGCATACATATACAGTTATTCTCCCTTAAAATCATGTACCTCCCAGGACAAATGCCTTATTGGAGACCAGAGATCTCTACCTTTTGATACTTATATTTATAAGGAAGAAAACTGGATATACCCCAGCATTCATATCCAGAGGGGACTCTTCTTTTTCAAAAGGAGTGGAAATGGCTGTGATGGTCAGAGTGACAGAAGGGACAAGTCCCGGGGGCTGCTCCTCTGTGATTGGCTCTGTCTTGATGGTAGCTGAAGGAAACTCTGTAGACAGGTACCATTTCTCACTCTCCACCTCCTCTGTGGGAAAAGGACAAGCCACACGTGAGCACATTGGGGCACCAGGTATAAGCAAGTCATGTGACCACTGCTGGACCAAAGATCCAAGACTATGGAGAAGAGAATAAAGGGAAGTGCGCATTTCAGAATAGAGATGCATGGATGAGGAATTGAATGGCAAACCCCAAAAGCTTCTATTTATGTACATCCGGACATGATAAGTCTGAGGACGTGCTGGAAGGGTTACATGGAAAGACAGAAACTTGGTTTGGTGGTTTGAATGGGAATGTCATCCATAGGCTTGGGTGTTTGAATACTTGATTTGGTGGAACTGCTTGGGGCTAAGGAGCTGTGGCCTTGCTGGAAGAAGTCTGCCCCTGGTGGCTAGGGAAAGACTGAGATTTCAAAAGCACACACCATTCCCAGGGTCTACAGCTCAAGACGTGGTCTTTAGCTCTCAGCTGTCTCTGCTGCCAGGATTCTAAGCCAGGATCGCCTCTGACCCTCTGGAAGCATAAGTCCTGGTAGACCTTTTCTTCTGTCGGTTGTGGTCATGGTGTTTGATCGCAGTAAAGGAAACTAGCCAGTACCCCAGGCTTCCAGGGTACACCAAGACGGAAGCTAAGGAGGTGGAGAATAAGATGGGAGGGAAGCTTTTGAAATTTATTTTAAAAGGTTTTAAACATGAGCCGGGCAGTGGTGGCACACACCTTTAATCCCAGCACCCAGGAGGCAGAGGCAGATGGATTTCTGAGTTCTGGGCCAGCCTGGTCTACAGAGTGAGAGTTCCAGGACAGCCAGAGCTACACAGAGAAACCCTGTTTTGAAAGAACAAAATAATAATAACAACAACACTCCCCAAAATGTTAATATTCTATATTTTTTGGTCTTTAAACCAAGTAAATGTGCTATTTAATAATAAGTATAGTTAAAAATAAGAAAGAAAAGAAAGAAAAAGAGGTTGACAGAAGATTTCTCCACAGCCATTTGTTTTCTCCCCTTTCCTCTCTCTGTCTCTCTGTCTCTGTCTCTCTCTCTGTCTCTGTCTCTCTGTCTCTCTCTTTCTCGTTCCTAATCCCTAGTTTTTGCCCTTCTGCTTCCCTACCCATGTCTCAAACTTAACTAAGATATCAGAGACACTGCACGGACCCCCACGAAAGCCCTGGGTTTGTTTGGCTGAAATGGACTCATCTAGGGAGGAGGGTAGGGTCTTAGTGAGCCTGGGTTCTGCCTTGTTACCAAGGCTTTAGTGATGAATACTGGGCCGGGGGAAATACAACAACTGCTAAGCAGCAAGACCGAGCCAGCGGTGGAGCTCCTCCGTCACTGGACACACACGGCCTGGAGCCTAAACCACACCAAACTGCCTCAGAGCAAATTACTCAGCCCCACCCTGCAGGACCAAAGGGTGGGGTGAGAAGGGAAAGCCAAGAGGCTAGAAACATGCAGAGAGAAAGGAAGAGCCAGCAGTCCGGCCCTCACTGGACACCATCTTTCCGAAGACAGGGCCTACACAAAGCACATGTGTTCTCTGCTATCTGAACACAAGCCCTTCCTGCTTGGTGACCCATAACTTCAGGGGTGCAAAGCAGTCCCCACTGTGAACACAGACTCAAGAATATGACTCCAATTTCCTTATTTTTTTTTTAAAAGGTACTTGAAAACCATCATACAGAAGAACTGAGGAGGGAAAGCGTGGGAAGGGTGGTAAAGCAAAAGTTCACAGAGATAAACTCGATCCCCATAAACTACTTCCTTTGAGGCCAGAAAAGGCCAGGTTCCCACTCTCGAGGTGGCAGTCTGCTTTCAGAGCGAGCTCCCTAAGCTGCTGAGTGTCTGCTGTGATGGGGGGATTTCCGTCACCGGGTGTGGGCGACATCCTGGACCAGGAGGGGCTGGTGGGGAACAAAGGGACCTTTTAATGGCTGCCAGAGGAAGGACACCTCTCTGTACGTGACACATACTTCTGCTGGTCAGACGGGCGCCCCGCTCAGCTTATAGAAACAACTGAACCACAGACCAAAAGAAAGCCAGTCAGTCTCTCAAGGAGGCTCAGAATTAGAAGACGATCCATAGCAAGGAAGCCACAGGGAGGACATGCTAGGGCAGAATGGGGAAGGGAGGGAGAGGCAGAGTGAGAGTGTAGATCACTTGGGACGGGATGGAGATGGGGGCAGAGAGAGGGTGGGGATCCCTCTCTTCCAAAAGCTTCTGTTTGCAGAAATGACACTCGCAGCCCAGTAGATTGTGAGGTAAGGTCACATGTCCTGCTATTACAGTCAAAGTGACTTCGGTCCAGTTTAACTCACAATACACTCGACAGGTAAAATCAGTGCAGAGAGTACACTTGAACTTGAAGCCCAACAGGAAGATGAAACAGGTTCTTCTGGCTGAACAAAACCATTCTCAACAGACAGGAGCAGGTAGGAAACAGGAATGAGCGGTGTTTGCTCTCCAGGCTCAGCCTTTGGTCCCATCTAAACACCAATCATGGCCGTCTGGTAAGCAGCGCCTAGAGAGCAAGCAGTGGTAACTGGAAAGGAAGTCGATGCTCTTGAAAACTACAGAAGTCTTCCAAGTGGAAGGCCCACGGCTCTGCTCTCCCTGAGCTCAGATGACAAAAGCAACCGGTGTCACCTTCATGCCTCTATTCCAGTACTGCAGGGCCGTCTTCCATCTTGAAGATGTTTTGAGTTAACATGAAGCCCAAGCTCAAAGGTGTCCTTTTGTAGACGAGGAGACTGACGTCTAAGTCCCTTCCATTACCACCTGAGGTCAGACCCCAGGCCCATTGCTGACTCTGGTCGGCTTCCTCTCTGTGTACCAGTTGTGACTTGCTATTGCTTCGATAGAATATATCGACACACGCCACTCAAGAGACAGTTACAGTTCGAGGGAAGCCCGTCAGGGTGGAGAAGGCATGGTGGTTGGAGGCTGAGGCAGATGAGCACACCGTACTCGTGAGGCAGGGAGAGATGAGCTAGCACTCAGCCAGCTTTCTCCTTTTTAGGTAGTCCAGGCCCCCAACCCAGTGCCGCCCATATTTAGTGGAGTATTTTGCCTGAATTAGCATAATCAGAATTCCTCAGAAGCGCATCCAGAGGCTCTTTCCCTAGGTGAGTCTTAAGTCTATTCAAACTACATGGATATACGCCATCACACCCTCCAACTGTGCCTTTTGCTGTGCGAGAACTCAGCGCCTCCAGCGTGGCCACGTAACTTAACCTAGGCAGTGCATGTTAGCTTCTCAATATAATAGCATCTTGAAATGTGTTAGCTAAGATGGGCTTTACGCTCTCACAGTTTTACTGTCACATAAGAAGGATGCGCTGGGCTAGTCGGTCCCTTGATCCCAGAGGAAGGAGCGCAGCCACAAAAATCAAAGGCACGGCAAGATAGGCTGAGCCAAGCCAAGCCAAGCCATGCAACTCTGCTAGCCCGAGGGAGATGAGTGAATGTAGCTGGAATGAGCAGTCACTTATCTGACCCCCCATTTCAACCAGCCAGTCCCCAGCTGTGGAGATGCGTGAGCTCTAGTAATAAAGTGATTGTTACTTCAAGTCCTGACATGTAGAGCTGGGCATATAATGTAGTTGGTAGACTGTTTACTTAGCATATGCAAAACTCCAGGTTTGATCCCTAGTACCACACAAATACCGGTAGTCCTAGTGTTCAAACTCAGGAGGTTGAGGCAAGAGGATCTGATGTTGGAAATCATCCTTGACTATATACTAAATCCGACAACACCTTGGAATAAACGTTGCCCCCACAAATACACAAAGCATGAAAGAATAGAGGTTTGAGATGGCTTCTTATACAGCACAGCTAGCTAATACAATATGGCTGGTATTAAGACATCAGAATCTATGACTAGGGTCTGGTAAGATGCATGGGGAGGTTAGAGCACTTGCCTTGCAAACTTGATGACCGGAGTTCGATTCCCAAAGCCTACCTAACGGTGGCAGGAGAGAACCAACTTCCCAAAGTTGTCCTCTGACTCGCACATGAGTAAATAATGAAAATACATAAATATTTGTAGACCGGCCAACCAGACGCGCCAGATACATCATGAAAAACCTGGTTTCAGATTAAAGAAGGGCAGTTAATAAGAAGTTTGATGAGACCAGCATTCCAGTGTGGTTGAAATAAGAGAAGACAGCTTGCACCTCAACTCTTGGCTGTTGGCCTATCTTCTGTCGCCAAGGGAAAGAATATCAAGTCAGAGAAAACAAAATGGCAAATGTGACCTATAAGGTAGGAGGTCAACAAAGGGTAGAGTGAGGGAAGCAGTGGCCTCTGCAACTTGCCCAGGGCTTTAGTTTGGCAGGTGAATTCTATCGGCAAAACTCATCTACAGAGCCATTGAGGCGTAGAATTAGAAGTATCCTCAGCTATTTGTGTAATTGGTTAAACAGAGACAGGAGAGCTAAGTGCTTGAGATACTATAATTTCTAGCTTTTATAAATTCTGCAATTTGGACTTTAAATGAAAAAGTGTTCTTCTGACTTGTATCTACATCCCTTTTAAGTTTTATTCCAAAAGAAAGACGCCCTCGCCTAATTTTAATTGTGTGTATGCTGGAGGTTAGCGCACCCCCTGTAGCATCAGAATTTATTTGCACAGCTCCCCCTCAAAGGTCAAATTCCAAAGCTGCATCTTCTTAGCAACACCCTTTGGCCATCAGCAAAGATGAAAAGAAGCCACCGTCTCATGACAGGGAGCAAGTCCCGCATACCTGACTGAGAATGGAACAACAGTTAACACCACACATGCTGAATAGACTAAAATGTCAGGTGGCCTTGGAGAGCAAAGGCACGGATCTGCTTAAAGCATCAGGAACCCAGCCTCAATCATTTCCATACGCACAGCCAGGCCACCACAGTGGGAAAAGATCAAACCTGAACTCAGTCTTGTATTTTATAAACACATGTGCACACATGCGCATGATCACATGTACACACATATACACACAACACAGGAGTAAGCATTCATTGTTACAAGAAATTGCTTGGTTACAAATATCATCTATGCGACAAAAAGTCCTACCTGTATCCAAATAGTTATCATCCAATATATCATCCAAAGTATCCACATTATCATCCAAATAGTATGTATAAATTGAAGAACATATCTTAGTTTCTTATGCCTCCTCTAAACCTTCATTTTGTTTGCTCTTTGAACATGTTTTTAAATAATTGACAGATCTTACTTTTTCCACATAAAAATCTCCTTGCCTAGAGAGATGGCTTGGTGGTTAAGAACACTATTCTTCCAGGAGACCATGGTTCGATGCCCACATGACAGCCCACAACCATCTGTAACTCCAGTTCCAGGAGGATCCGGGCCTCCACGGGTACCAGGCACCAAGTGGTACAACACCTAGACTAATAAAAAAGGAATAATAATATCCTTTAACAATTCCAAGACTGAGGTCTGGAAGGCAGGAGGCTGTGGGACAAGAATTCTGTGGAACATGGTCAGAATAGTGAAAACTGTGACCCACTGCATGGGAGCCAGCGACCTGTCTGCCCATGGTGCCCTGATATGAATAGAAAATGCAGCAGCAGCAGCAGTGTTTGCTATGGGCTGGGTACTGTTCTAAGTACTTAGGAAATGATAATTTAGTCCTAAGCATAACCACAGAGGTTAATACAACCATGACTCCCATTTGAAAAACAAACAACTACAAGATTAAAAAAAACTCACCCAGAAGTATACAGCTGGGATTCATAGAAAAAGATTCTTCACATCATAGAAATGAGTCCCATACCCTGGGTTTACTGTCACCTGTACACACTGCTTTCCAGGGGAGCAATGGTTCAATACAGGTCAGGCCTAGATGTAGACATTTTAATAAATGTTATTTTTTTGAGCCCATATATACGCATAGGAAAAAATAAAATGAGATCACTCCTATCCTATAGACCAGCAAACAGGTGTCTCTGATATGAAGAAACACTGTGTAAGACCAACCTTTAGTCTTTGGCAGGCACCCAGCCTGTGCTGGATAGACCTCTAAGACCAACGCAATCTCTGTCTCTCTGTGTTCTTTCTGTGCCTGGGTATATAGACGCTCTCTCCTTGGCTCCTGTCATCCCTATCACGGGCACTTGGTAAATTATGTACTTAATTATGGAGCAATCCACAGAAGAACGATGACAATAATAGCTGATACTTATTCGTCACTTGCGAAGTGACAGGCACTGCTCTAAGTGCTCGATAAATGCGAACTCAGAGAATCCCTCCAGCCTCACAGTGGGCAAGTATTATGTTTTCATTTTTAAGGATCTGGAAGGTCAGAGCGAAGACGGATACAGCTCACCCAGGATCAAGTCTTTCATAAATTGGGCAGAGCCCAGACTCATCACATGACTTTAGAGAGCCATGATGAACTTGATTCAGGGTCAAGAATGCTTTTGAAACTCATAATTTCTCCTGCAGCGTATGGTGTTTAGAGCATGAACCACATATATATCCGTGGAACCACGGACCGATTTGGAAAGACTGATTCGGTACACAGATGTATACGAAACTGTCACATACAGTTTGTGTTTCTTCATCAGGGACAGAGAGCAGCATAATCTAAGTGGCTTTGCTCAATAGATGGCTGTCAACTTTGCTGTTTATACTATTCTTGATCGCAATGGTTAGGCAGAGGGATCCCTATTTGACTGTTTTAAGGGAAGCAATGTTATCATTTTCACCCGTGTTCCCCTGCCTGTCCCACCCCAACATCCAACACCCACAGAGGGCCCAGAATGGAAGCAGACAAGGACAGTGTCACCCTCCTTACCCCCTCTGCGATGACGCACTCGGATGCTCTCGACACCAGCTCAAAGGAAATGTGATTACCTATTTATCTCATCTCGGTGCCTTTTTCTTTTCTGGGTCTCACTTCCTGGGAACACGTCAACACCAAGATCCCTCTAAGGCTACAGAGCAGAAACCTAAGTCACCTATGAGTCACCCTTACCTCCCCCCTCCCCGCCCCGCACACACACACAACCCTGTGTGAATCCTGCTGTCTATTTCTCTACTCATTTCAGAAACCACCCTTTCTGTGCCATCTGCGTAGCACAGCTTCCTGCCTCTCGGTAGGCAGCTCTGTCTGTGCTCTCAGAGCCTCAGCATCTGGCCACGAGTCCCTCCTTTGACTCTCTGACTCCCTCATGGCTCCAACCCTGCTTTGCAGCCATCCCATGGTCCTTTTCCTCCCACAACTTGTCTCATGCACCCCGTGTGACTTCTCAACTTCCCACAGCTTACACCCTGAGGACTTGCCTTCAGTTGTAACTGTGAAAGCAGCTTCATAAACTCAAGGTGTCAGTACTTAGCCCACCCAGATATCTCCAGCTCCTATAAGCTGAAGAAGCCCCGATGGTCTGTGGACCTGGAAAGCAATAGTCTGTAAAGACAGACTGTTTATTTTTATACAGACAGATTTTTTAATTTATTTTTGTTATTACTTTTAAAATTGTTTGTATATGTATGTATTAGGGGAGTAGGTATGTAGACATGAATGCAGTACCCAGGGAGCCCCAGAAGAGGGTGCCTGATCCCACGGAGCTGGAATTTACCAGCGGTTGTGAGACACCTGATACAAATGCCAGGAACCAGACTCTGGACCTCTTCTAGAGCAGTACGCACCCCTAACCACTGAGCCATCTCTCCAGTGCCACCTAGTTAGTCTCTTAACCCAGCCTAAATAAGTTATCTCGGCACAAATGCATTATACACCACTTTTGTTTAGCTGGCTGATATTTTATAGACGTTCAAACCCTATTCTTACACAACCTCCGAGGATAGAGATCTCAAGTTCTCTCTTAATGCTCCAGGCTAGTAACTATCAAGTTTCTTCTTTGGAGAAACACTGAAATAAAAGAACAAAGTAAACGTACACCTTGGGGTATGTTTTGTAGAATCTTCGACTGTAAGTCACACAACTGAATGTGGGAATTGTGGCGAGTCAGGTCACAGGAAAAGGCTTCTGGACACACAACGGACAAAAGTAATTCAAAATCAAACCTACACTGTATCAGAGGGGCTTCTGGCAGAGTTCATTCAGGGTTGCACTGAGCATCTTTACTGTGGCTTTGGCTCTGAACTCATTGCACTTACGGACTGCTACACCATGCACCACCGGCCATGGAAGCCCAAACCCCTCAGTACCACTGTGTGTCACGGGCTGCAGTGTTTTCAGTGTCCATATATTTCCGGCTCTAATAGAAATGGAATAGTCTAATTACAGAAATCCAAGGATTTCAGTATCATTCTAAAATGACATCATTTTGGATTTATCATGTATCAAATCAGTATGTCTTTGGAGTCTACTGTGTTAGAATGCTTGATTTTAAAAATTGCAGTTGGAGTTTCTGACTTAAGTTTCATTTAAAAAAAAAAAGTTAGATGATTTTGACTTGGGATTAGGGCAGAATTTCCAACAATTCCTGCAAAGGCACTAAACATACCCTCGCCATACTGTAGTATATAGTATATATAGTATATGTAGTATATATTCATGCAAAACAGCATTCTATGATCATTCTAAAACCAAACTGTTAATCCACTCTGAAAACACCGAAGACACACTATACCCTGCAGTATCCACTATTTGACCAAGATGAATGCTTTGTATAAAAAAATAAGCACAGCCATCTGCTTTTGTCTTCAATAAATGGTAAAATTACATGTATACTAGAGAACTGTTCTAAAATCCATTTATGATTTATTATAGTAAATATTGGCTTTGTACACCTATTTTATATACCGATATACCCAAGGGTCACACAGAATTTTCTTGAGTCAAAAAGTTTCGTAAGTGGAAAAAGCTTAAGAAGCCCAGCCACGGTGTGGATCCCACGCATCTTCCAGTGTGCAGACGCTGCTGTACCCACTGAAAAGTGGTGAAACGCGGTGCAGCCTAGTCAGTGAGTACATGTCCTTCAAGCATTATGAGACTCAGTCTCATCTCCTTTCTCTTTTTGACTTTCTGAGCCCAAGGTGAGCAGCTTTGCTCTACCATCAACTTTTGCTGTGAAGGGTCGCTTCACCATGGCCACCGACACTCTGGGGCCTCAAAAGCTGTCAGACAAAACTTCTCTCCTTAGGAGTTGATTATACCAGGAATCTGCTATCATAATGGAAAACTGAGTAATATACCCAACATCCCAATTTGATTACAATGGAGCATGACCCCCGATAGGCAGCCACGGGGAAAACTTCCCTGGAGTGACCTTCAAGGTTTGCTCTTTCCAACATAAGCCTTTATTCCTCCGGCCATAAGCATACCAGGAACATTTTGCTGAGATATTTCTTCAGCCTCTTCATTTCTCTCCCCCCCACCCCATTTCACTTTGTTGGTTGAACAAGCAGCACCCTCAGCCTCTTGTCACCAGCCTGTACCTTGAGAAGAGGTGCCAAATGGGGTGGAGACTGACTCCAGTGGCCAGGAAGGGCAGCCACATTCCTGGGCTTGGCCACTGCTATGGCCTGAGCCCCATGAAGCTATGTGGCTCCAGCGTTTCTGAGACATTTCCAGTTAGTCAGCATTCAAATGGAGGAGTCCTGCGATGAATTAGACCAGGATTTCTTAACTTTTCATCTTTAGGTATAGAACTTTTTGTGAAACCAGAAAATTTATCGAAGCCCACAGTACGGCTCAGTGGGTAAGGCCACTTGCAGTTAAGCTCAACAGACCTGGGTTTGAGTCCTAGAACCCACATAGTGGAAGGAGAAAACCAACTTCCACCTCAGCATTTGTGGAACATGTACATGTGCATACCCTTACATGGATGGGGACACACACACACACATGAACATGGGTGTGCACATAATAAATACACAAACAAACAAATTAACTAAAGAAAGTTATAATACATCTTAACAGAAAGGTAACAACTGTAGATAGCCCCCAAATTTTGTGCACAGGTTTGGGAATCCAGAGTACACTTGACAGGATACAAACCCCCCATTTGCTCTGTATGATTGCCCTGGAACTCAGGGGGTGCGGTGGGGGGATGGGGGAAGTAAGGGAAAGTGAAGAGGAACCGGGAGAGCAGAGAGAAGGATTATGGGAGGAGAAAGGAAAAGAAAGGAAGGACGGGTAGATAGCAGGGTTATGACATGTAGAAGAGAGGGAGATAAATAAAAAGGAGACTCTCTTCTAAACCAAGTCTCTACTTAGCTGTGTGTGAGAGTACTACTTTCAAACTTAGAAGCAATTACGGAACAGTTTGCTCTAAGTATTACTGGACGTGGAGAGCTGAATTACCTGCTTTCCCAAGAACAGTGAAAAGCTCACTATCCAACAGTAGAGGTGTGGCTCCTGTGTTCTGCTTCAGCTACTACTTATTAAGAGGTAAGGAATATTAATTCGGTGCAAATAGCTATTCTTAAGCACTACATGCCTGCATGTTACCTAAGTCGTACTTTATCAGGGTGGCTATCTGCTCCGAATGCTTGGACCTGGAGGGACTGGTTCTTCCTTTGGAAGGATATAAGTCATGGTTCGAGAGAATAAAATACTACTGTTAACAAACACTTGCTCATTCTCGAAGTTCAGAAACATAATTGAAACTAAGACCCAGGTGAGGCTGTGCAGGACAAGCTGACCCTTGCCTCTATTCTCCCATGCTTCGCTGTCAAACATCTCAAACAATTCCTATCCCATCTTCATCATATCCTAGTTACATGCATGAAAGAAAATCACCACAACTTCCAAGAAGATGGACTGTGGACTGAACGCCCTTTGCAAAATCCATCAGAACCCCATCTGCTTCTTTTCAGCAAATTAGGGGCATAGCCTGTCACAACAAGAGAGCTCCAAATAGAACTAGGTGCCATTTGTGGGAACCCAACAGCATATTCTTTGGTCTTACGATAGGAAAGCCCTCCTCCACAGGATCTGCTGCCTGTTCTCCCCATACCGAGGGTTAGCATGTGTGCACTTATGATCCCTTTAGGTTGCATGTAAGTCAAAGAGACCACAAATAGGAGCCAAGTGGTTTCATAGAAGGAGGGTTGTTGTCTCCTAATCTCTGTGTCTCTTTGTGGTGCCCTGAAAGTCTGTAGGGCTGAATGTGTCTCCTAGTTTTAACTCCTCTCCCTAACCCTGGCTCTAATTTTATTTGGTTCTTTTGCTTTCTGGGAGTCCCCCAAAGGACTGTCTCCTCCGTGACTCATTCCCAAACTACCAACACCCTATAATGAAACCCCAAACTACCAAGGCAGCTGAAATGTCCATGGTGAATTCACAGTCCTTCTTTTGACAAGAATTAATAACTAGACAGATGATTTAAATAAGTAGATACACGAAAGAAGTCTAGTCCCTCCCAAGACAGTCTCCAAAGTGAGCGAACTAGTCAGTTGGGAGAGGAAGTCCAAAAACAGAGAAAAAAGTCATCAAGGGAATTGACATGCTGGAAATGAACCAAGCAAAAGTTCTGTCATTGAAAGAATCAATCAGTCAATTAAAAACTACAACAATAAGTGTTGGCCCAAGAAAAGACCACAGGGAGGAATAAATTTCAGCAATGGAGGACAAAGTCGAGAAAACAATAAACCCAGCCATAGACACAGGAAGACAACTAATGAATGGAGGCGGAAGGAACCCGGAACCTTTGGAAATCTGTCCTGTGAACAATCTTTCCACTGGGGATCTTGTTTTCAAAGCCCCTCCCCCCCAGTCCTGGCTCTCTGCTCTCCATCTGTGGCCCTTGACAAAGCTCCAGGGGGCTGACTCCAGGCAGTGAGCCAAGGCCCAGCTGAACTCCTGCTCCATTCAGGCTTTCCTGACCCCTCAATGGGTGTGCTCGCTCGCTCTCGCTCACTCTCTCTCTCTCCTGGAAACTCCTGCAGTTTAATTTCCTCTTGGAATACTATTCCATCTCTGCCTGATAGAGTATTGGGTACACTATGTTTCCACCAGACTCTGCGTTCCTCGAGGCAGGGTCTACATTTTACTACTTGGTTCATAAGTATCTAAGCTAGAGTCTAGCACACAGTAGGTGTGCAACCAACATAGTGAACTGAAGCAAGGGTAGTCTACGGAATTTCATCTCCAACTTGTGTGTTCTGCATAGCAAACTGTGAGTGTGCGACATACGTCTGCTTCTTCCCTCTTCTGCTGGTCTCTGTTCACGTCACGCATCTATTCCCATTCAGATTTCAGCTTCTCTCCCTTCCCAGAAGCTCCTTTCTTTTCTATTTTCCATATCCCACCGATTGGCAATTATAAGGTAAGGTACTAAAAATGAGATATGAAATTAATTTAAAAATGAAGCATAAAGAACTAACAACAGCCTACTGCTCTCTGGCATCATGTTTGCTCCTGCAAATGACAGCCACTGTTAGCTAGGAGCTAACACTGGTGAGATCCTGCTTCTGCAGTCTGTACCAAACAGAGCAATGGCCTCCGTGGTTCTGCCCCGCCGGTCAGAGATGGATGCTCCATCTCTTGTGTCATCTTTTTAAACAACGGGCTGTCTTCAAAGTACCAAGCACAATGCTAACTGCCAGATACAGAATGGAACTTGCCCTGCTCAGCTCAAAATATAAAGGAGACCCAACAGCTACATAGATAATTGAGCATGGAGGGGCAAAACTAATGATCGCCATGCAAATAAAAAGCATTATGTTTACAGCCAATTCCTATTCCCTAAACAATTATAATCTGGGGCACATTCTCTGGACTAGCTATTGTACAAAAAACAAACTAGCAAAAATCAAATAACCCACTAATAAGTTAGACTGCTAAGTTACCCACTAAATTCCACTGTTAAACACACGCTGGTAAATAGCGCGCTCTCCTTTCACAGGACCAGGAAGATGGCTCACTGGGTGTTGGCTCTTTCAGCTAAGCCTGATGACCTGCGCTCCATCCCTGGTACTGACGTGGTGGAAAGAGAGAACCAACTTCTGCAAAATTTCCTCTGACCTCCACACATGCATGGACACTCATGTCCCTCTACATAAATAAATTAATGTTTTTTTTTTTTTTTTAAATCTTCTACAAAGTCTTCCTGAGGACCCTGTCGTCTTACAGATCTTAGTTGTAAATCATGACTGCTATAGAGCTAAGAAGAGCTAGAACCTGGAAGGCAATGGAATCTATCATCACACTTAATCCTCGAAGGAGACCTCGCTCTCACCATAGCTTTACACAAAGGAAGCTGGGCTTGGAAGGTTAAATGGCCCTCCCAGAGCCACTCAGTGGTAACTGGGAGGTGTAGGAAGTGCATGAATGCAGAGCACGTCACTTCCACGAGGGCTGCACATTACAACGATTCCATCGCCCGTCACGGACATTGTGATCCTCCCCTCCCGATAAATCCTGGGAGAGCAATGGACCAACATTTTTTTTCTTTTTATTTCTTCAGTGCCTTGAATGTAAGCTTGAGTGCCACTTGGTGACTGGAGAGAAATAGTGTGGCAAACAAGAACCCCAGGTAAAAGAACCGACACAAAGAACTCACAGTGTGGTTATCTGTGTCCAAGAGGCCTCCAGCGCCAGCCCCTCCTCTGAGCTGCCTTCCTGCGCAATCCCCTCCCACTGTGAATCAGTGCATTCCTCCTCTGTGAGCAGTTGGGTCTCCTCCAGGGATACATCAGGAAAGGTAACTGACAGCCCCATGGAGAGACCCGCACCAAGGGCAACCAATTCAGCAGTCACTTGTTGGTTACTGGAGATAGCTGCTTTTAGGGTAGAGCATCTAACCCTGGGAATGTCCCAGCCAGCATCTGAATCCAATCCCATGGTAAATTATGAACCAAAACTACACAAGTGAATCGCTTTGGAGGACTAAGGCACAGAACTTACAAGGGAACAAGTGGCATTTTAAGTCGTTAGTGTTGGGAGGAGTATTTCTTAAACAACAACTGACTGGGACAAAAGACACTGAGCGTGATTCACAAAGGAAGAAGGGCTAGAGATAGAGGGGTCAAAGGAACCATGAGGCAAATACAGGCAAAGGAAAGACAAGAACTGGAGGGAACCTACGCTTAAGTCAGGTAGAAGAGACCTTAAGTCCAGTCACTCATCAAAGGCTAAAGTACATTTGCAAAACAGTAAGATCAACTCAGGGCTTTTGTGAATATAACCTGAAACCTCCACAACCCACTTCCTCAGGCTGGCCTGCACAAGAGGAATGGGGACACAGCAACTCCCTGTTATCTGTCCCTTTCCACGGACGGCTTCAGTTACGTATGGTCAACCACAGCCGGACAATCTTACATGGAAAACTAGAGAAATAAGTAGCTCATAAGTTTCAAATAGCTTTTCTGTTGTTATAGTAATACACGAGGTGTAATTAGGCTAAGGGGAGAAGAGAGTATCAGTCACATCAGCATCATGCTCGACAGCTGATCTCAGGCATCGCTGAAATGACCGGAAGAAGTTGAGGGAGGGGAGGGATTGGGAGTAGAACGTGATTGGCTGAGGTAGGGGGCGGGGATCGGGAATAGAACATGATGATTGGCTGAGATGCTGTGCGGGTAGCCATTGCTCCGAGATTGTTAAACACCTCATTTTAACTCCCAAACACCATTATGTCCTCAAATTAGCTCAGCTCTCTTTTCCTTTCTTTCCAGAAGGTGAAACCCCTCGTCCTACTGATCTAAGGTGGGAACAACTGACAGGCTACAGGAAAGGGCTAACTCTGCATTCTCCTAAGCTCGCCACAGAAAAAGGGAAGTCAGAGCATCTGACTGAGGCTCCAGCAGGCAGGAAAGAATCCACAGCGCCCTTCGTACCGAGCGTGTAAGAACACACTTCCTTCATGTTGATTAGTGTGGTTCTTCAAATGTTAAAAAACTGTATCCTAGAGACGAATTGCGATTTTCACACCCACGACTTTCTGAGTCCCGAGAGAAGTTTAATTGTTGTAGAGGCTAGTAATGAATTCCCCTGGAGGAGCAGCCCCTTCCTTGTGTATTTGGATACAGGCATTGGCCTTTAACCACAGAGAAGCATGAGGAAGCATGTTACGTGGGAGCAACCTGTAAAAGACACTGCCGTACACACATGATGTGTAAGACACGGCAGAGGGGGGCTCAGAGCAAAACCCAAAGGTCAACTTTTGACCACTGTGTCATGGCCATGTGAGAAAAGTTATATGCTGGAATGAGAATAGGGAACATGGTCTTCACAGACTACGTATTTAAAATAGCTGGCTACCCCTCTAAGGAAATAAGACATAGTTCAATTGTGTGTGTGTGTGTGTACGTACACATGTATATATGAATGCACACATACATGGAGAATTGGGCAGATAGAAAACACAGCAGAGAAAGGCTTATAGAGTAATGGTCAAAACAGCTCAGCATCTTAGTTAGCAAAGCCAGTCCTTCAACAATGACAAGCATCAGTTGATGAGAAAAGCCACAAAGGGGAAACCAACAAGGGTGTCCAGTAATGTTCACCAAGAGTGTAGGGTCAGTGGGACATGCTGGAAAAGTTTCTCATATGATCATAAAGATGATCATAAAAATCTTCGTCAGAAAAATGATTGATTCTTTAAAATAACTGGCTCCACATACTGCTGGGTATCACCAGCCAAGAGGCCAGCGTGATTGCAAATGGCTGCTCTGCTGTCCAAGACCCAGGGTTAAAGAGAGCACTATGATTCGGTGACAGCGAGTTCCCGGAGATGTGGCCTAGCACAGGAGAGTTCAAGCTGTATCTCTTCGAATTTACCTTAGCACCAGGCCTACCAGGCAGCAGGTGTGTGTGTGTGTGTGTGTGTGTGTGTGTGTGTGTGTGTGTGTGGCTAATGTGGATGCTAACAATAACAGAGCCAGCATCACATCTCCTCACGGAAGCTAGAGCCAAAAGGTTCGAGGCCCCCAGTGTTTCCTTGCTCTCAGCTTTTACCATCATTGAAGCTGTCGCTGGTAGCCGCATGGGTAAATGGTGACTGAGTCCGGGGCTCCTCGCTCAGAGAGTAGCTGTGTTCAGCCTGGATGAGAGGTGCTGGTGATGTTGGAGATGGCTCCACCTCCATCGACACGCTCTTCTCTGAGAGGAAAGGGTCATTCAGGAGCTGGCCCAGGACGTTCTGGGAAAACTCATCCAGGAGCTCCGAGAAGTGCTGCAAGAAGCAGAGGGGGGAAAAAGTCAGATTCTCTGACTCTTGATCCGACACCCCACACACGTACCGCCAGGCAGACATTCGGTCACTCATAAAGTCCACTTGTCTATCGCTTTCCATCCAACCACTGCAGTGGGGCTGGAGAGAAGGTTCTGTTGGTAAACGGCAGGCTGCGCAAGCACAGAGACCTGAGTTTGATCCCCAGTACACACACGAAAGCACACACATGGTGGGCACACATCTGTGAAGCCAGTGCTGGGGAATCAGAGACAGGCTGACTCCCAGGGCTCACTGGCCAGTCAGTCCTAATTGAAGAACCCCAAAGACAAGGTGAACATCCCTTAAAGAAGACACTAGGGTTGACCTCCGGTCTGAGCACAGGCATACACGTACAAACACAACCAATGTTCACTGGTTTAAATTACCCATAATTTATTATTCCCTGTCACTCTGTGACTGAGTGAGGAACTGACTTTATTGAGGTGCCCTGGTACAGTCACACTGACCTGCATGCTTGACTAGGGGTTAGGCTAGCAAGCTGGACACCTGGGCCCTCACTCAAGGAAGCTAGGTGGTGCTCCCCAACAGAATGGTAGAAATCTTCCATCAAGGAAGGACAGCATGAAAGATGAATGACCTCAGACTCATACATCACTGTTACACAACATCCTGTCTTCACGGACTCTCTAGCCACAGCAAATGATGAGCTAGCCTGGGGCCACAAGATGGCACAACACAACTCTAATTCCTGGAAGAAAAAAATGGTAAAATCCACTGCAGACGTGTGTGCACGGAGGACAGTGTGATTCCCTGAGGGCCATCGCTGCAGTGATCAGCCACACTCTGTACTAGTAACACCAAATCACTACAGTGGGGCTGGAGAGAAGCTGTCCTCTATTTCCTCAGCATGCAAGAGTGGCTATCGTAAAGTACCTGCAATAGAAGTAGTGCTATTAGTTTGGATCTAGAATGTTCCCCCTAAAGTCTGTAAAGTCATAGTGTGGGGCGTAGCAGGGACCCTTCAGGTCATAGATGAAATGCTCTTAAAGGGGACCCTGGGATCTTTTCTCTCTTTCACTTTTCAGCCATGAAATGAGCAGTCCTGTTCTGCCATGCACCCCGACATTAAGGAATGCTGGCTTGCCCAAAGCAACAGCATCAGCAGAAACCAATTAGGCAAAGAGATCAATTATGCAAAGTGGCAATTTATGCAAAGGACTCTCTACAACAGAAGCCAAAGGAAACCTTTTCTCTTTGTAAGTTGATCATATCAGACAAGCAAGCGGTGCAGTAGCGGTAAGTACCTACCAGCCCACTGCCCTCTCTTCTCTCCTGTTGCAGGATATCTAATCACACTGTGAACCCTGAGATTGTTATTTACTGGGAAAAAAGACTGTTTCTAGTTGTGCACATACCTTTAATCCCTTGGCTGGAATACAGTCATGCTCTTAGTACACAACTTTAATCCCAAATAATGAAGGTAAAGTTAGTTTGTGGAAGGAAGCACCCATGTTTGAAAGTGAGTGGCAGACAAAGTGACAAATCAGAGAAAGATTTGTATAGAATATACCCAACTCTCAGCGGAAACTACTGAAGGGGCAGTGCAGAGAGAGAGAGAGAAAGGGGAGGAGAAAGGGGAGGACGAGGAGGAAGCAGTTTTACTGGGAGAGTTATAGAGAGACAGGATGTGGAGAGAGAACAAGCTAGACACAGGTAAAGACAGAATGAGCCAGAGAAGGAGCAGGACTCAGAGGATTAGAACATTGCTGGAGGTAGTTTGAGGCCAAGCAGAGCAATTCAGGAGGGGCTGAGAGAGAGAGAGAGAGAGAGAGAGAGAGAGAAGCCAGACTGAATCATTTAGCTTGGAGGGGAGCTTGAGTCAGAACAACTGAGTTGACCAGACAGCCAGAGCTCAGAAAGAACCAGGAAGGGGTGAGTTTATTCAGCGGCAAGACTCAGAGGCTGAGAACATTCTAGACCTAGATAAGATTGCATGGAGGTAGAAGCTTCCAGGACTAGGCCTAGGTTACCAGACAGAGGAAGTAAACTTCAGGCAAATAAAAGATACTTTTTGTGTGTGTGCATTTATATGTTTGTATTTGAAAATTATATACAAATCCATAATTTTACATTTAAAACTTATATGAAAACACCATGGTAAAGACCACCATTTTGTACAAACAATATATGCTAAAAGCTTTTTCTTCTCTCTCTCTCTCTCTCTCTCTCTCTCTCTCTCTCTCT
>NC_034591.1:56714592-56724629 GCF_900095145.1 Mus pahari
TTTTAATCTTAGCCATTCTGACTGGTGTGAGATGGAATCTCAGGGTTGTTTTGATTTGCATTTCCCTGATGACTAAGGATGTTGAACATTTTTTCAGGAGTTTCTCAGCCTTTCAGTATTCCTCAGTTGCCAGCTTCTTGAACTCTTTGTAAATATTGGATATTAGTCCTCTATCAGATTTAGGATTGGTAAAAATCCTTTCCCAATCTGTTGGTGGCATGGCCACTTATGATAGGGCCAGGATATCTTAAACTTCTTCATACACAGAAACTATCTGGAGAAGCTGAAGATGGAGATTCTGAATCACGTGTATGCGTGGGGATCCAAGAACTTCCTTTGCAACCAGCTGAGTCCAGTGAGGAGCAGGCAGCTGTAAAGCTAAGATCTGAACCAGATTTCTGGTTATACAGTAAGCTAAGGTCAGTATATGATTCCCTAGTCAGCCTACACTTCCGTCCTGATGGATTGATGGATGGTGACGATTGTGAGGTATTTGCCGGAGCTCCCTTTGAGAACAAAAATCACAGTAACAGAAAGAAGTAAATAATGCAAAGCCTAATATGCAAAAGTGAGAACTGGATACAGTGTGCCCATTTCCAAACTGCAATTATGTCCCAAGCTGCAAGGTCAACTCTGGCCAGCTAGGCTGGCTCTGCTAAACCTCTAGCATCCCGGTCCATCTGGAGGCGAGGTGAAGCTGCTCAGGCTGGCCTGCTCTGTTGATACCCTGTTTTCTTTCTCTGGAGCAGCACTAATGAATGTTTTCATGAGCATCCTCGTGATAACCAATAATAAACCTCCTAGCTGTGTTTGCCCTCTTCAGGCTCCCCCTACTTTGGATGATACAGTAATTATTATGTTATGAAACAATTTAGCCCTAATGACAGGCAGCCCTGAAAAATTCATAGTCATTAACAAGCGCTTCATCATGACCTCCCCCTCTGGGGAAAAGGAGCGCCTTGGAAGCAAGAACTAACAGTGCCTAGCCACCCACCTTGGATCTTAACAAAGGTAACCACTGAGTGGGGCCACGGACTAAAGAGATATGCTCAATCAGTCCCACCAGACGCCATGGCTCAGACCAGCAAAATGGCTCTAGGTGGATCTACCCACAGCTTTAGTCTTGGGGGATGCACGTGATAGGCCAGCCTCCTCCTGCTGGTACAGAGCTCAGGCCAGCATCAGTGCATCACTAATTCCAGCCAGATAGAGAGGCTTTATGGTCTGGTAGTCCAAAACAGAAGAAAAGAACAAAGTGGGCCTCAAAGAGGGAGACCTTCTGGACCCTTCAGATACTCTAACAAGCAACGCACGGGGGTTATATAAATGTAGTTTAACTCTTTCTGAGGAAATGGCACACCATTTTACCACCCTGCCTATTAATTTATCAGGCTTTGCTAGTTGACTCCATAGCCTGCTCCATACTCCATGATCACAGCACTCTTGTGAAGTTGCCTAGCAACCCACAATCCAATATCTCACTCATCTATCACAAGGCCTTGAATTCTAACTGATGGGATTTTCCCACCTTGCTTCTCCTAGGAAAGAGATATTTGAGCCTCACAGTCAAGATACATGGACAGTTCTTCAGAGTAGCTTAGGTAGTGTGGTAGGCTTGCCTGAGGAACCGAGTGGCTGACCTATCAGATCTTCTCCTACAAGAGAGACACATCTCTGGATTGATCAGAAATCTGTGGCATATGATGTGATGCTTACTGTGTCCAGGGTTGTGCTGTTGATGAAGGGTGTCAAGCTCAAGGACTTCCATGCCCTGTGTATTTTTTATTACAGCCTGCTGCCTCACTGCCGTCTGCCTCTAAGGCTAAGCAGACAGACTCACAAACCAACCATCTACTAATGAGCACATGAAAACTGTACTAAAATACTGAGAGTATTCAGTGGAGAAGTCCCTAGTAATGCCTTCTGTGGTCCATGGGCAGAGGAGAGGGGGGGCTTCTGCTACAGAGTTCAGAGTCATCTGAGCTGCCACTGGGCTAAACCCCACTTCATAACATGATGTGCTTCATCCAGCTCAGTGAAGATACAGGGCGACTCCTTTTAAAGGCTTATAAATGGTGTCATCAATAATAAGAGCACACTAAGAGAAAACTTGTTTTGTTTTGTATTTTTTCTGGTCAAGAGGTTGAAATCTCTGGCCTGGGTGGAGACCTAACCTTTCAATTGGACAGGTCAATGAGCAACCTATGAGGCCAGCCCAAGGAAGGCAGTCTTACATTAACTTATACTACATAGAATAACGATCTCTTTACAGAGATAATGGACTTACTATATCTTCTCAGAATTCCAGCCCCCGCCTAGCACAGCAGCTTACAGGGCTGAAGCCTTATGGCTTCTAACGTCACCCCTCTTTTCTGATTTACTCAGAAAAGCACGGACTTCCCCTTTCTTCTTCCTATCTCTGTTCTAAACACACTTCCTCTGGTACTTTGGGCTTCACTTTCTCTAAAGCTTGCCTTCCAGCCATGTGGTTGTTTGTCTACCATGTAGCTGGCTGACCTCCATGCCAGCTTAATTCAAGTGGCATGACTTTTTGTCCTTCTCCAAGTGTGGCTACGAATATGCCTATAACCTGGGAGCTATAGTAGTGGAGGCAGGGGGATTGCTGGGCTTGCTGGCTACCAGCCTAGCTCCAGATTCAGTGAGAGACCTTGTCTCAAGGTAATAAGGCAAAGAATGATATGTATCCAGTGTCCTCTTCTGGTCTTCATGCATGCACAGGTGTATGTACCCTCACACACACAGAGTCGGGGGTCAGGGAATTAGAAAGGTGACCTGATTCTAATAAGGTCACCTGCTCCAAGACCTGAGGTCATGAAGGTCAGGAGAAAGAATGAGTTGGGAAGATCATCAAGGGATTATGAGTTCAGGCAGGTGGTGCATAGACTTCCCACTATCTCCATCAGAACATTCACTTCTGAGGCCTCTCGTCCAATGGGGCTTAAATACAGCTCTCTGGACAAGGCACCAGGCCAGGTGAGGGCGGTGGGAAGGAAGATGGAACTGTCATGTAGCACAAAGGGAACGCTCTGAAGCACATTCTCTGACCTGTAGTCCTGGGTGCTCGCAGTGAAAAGAAAGGAAGCTGGGACTCTGTAGCTGTCAGCCCATCACTTTTGAAATCAGTGTGTGTGTGTGGGGGGTGCTGAGGAATTGTGTAGTGATCATTAGACTTAGTCAGTACCTATCCACCTGGATAGACAGGGTGTTATATGTTAAGGGATGGTAGAGTGGATGATGTTGGACATGGTCCATACTTAGTATCTTGCTTTGATTCGAAGATCTACTGGACAGTCTTGTGCTTGCTTTGACCATCCTGCCTGAGACAAGCCCACAGCCGTAGCCACACAAACCCTACTTATGCAGGCCTGCCTACCCCTGAAGTCTGTCCCAGACTGGAGAGGGATATTCCATGCACTGAGGCTAAGCACTGTCAGCAAAGATAATAGTAACCACTCACAAATACTGGCAGGCCATGGTTAGCAACCTATTCAGCTAGGGCACTCTATAATTTTCTAAAAATGATGCAGGCAACATAAGATGAAGCCATACAGGCTTTTCCACTTTGGAGAAGGGAAAGTGTTCTCTTCTCTGTTGTTTTATTTGCCCCTGTGACCTATACCCTGAGGCAGTGAAGCAGGTATAGCAGGTAAAGGAGTTCAGATAGAAGAACCCCAGGGACAACCACCCAAAGTCCCCAATCTCATTCTCTGGGCCTGTGGACCTGAAGCTGGGACTGCCTTAGCTCTGGAAAAGAGTATACTTGGGCAGAAAAAAAAAGAAGTCTTTGTACTTCAAAAATCAAAACAGAAAGCCAGAAGCCTTATACATAGCACTTCAGACCCAAGGACTGGAGCTGAAGAACGGGGAATGTGGTGGGACAAGCTGACAAAAAAAAAAAAAAAAAAAAAGAAAAGAAAAAGAAAAAAAAAGAGAAAAGAGAAAAGAGAAAAGAGAAAAGAAAAGAAAAGAAAAGAAAAGAAAAGAATTTAGAAGACACGCCTCAAATTCACTTTAGAAACAGAGGCCTCCTTCCAACAAAGCAGGTCTCCTGTGCTGGGGCAGAAGGAGCTCTCCTCAGGCTCTGGAAAGCACAGGGTGCCTCCCTGTCCCCTCCACTGGAGGCCTTAGACCTGAGAGGTTCCCACTTTGGCCTCTGTACACACACCGCAATCCAAAGGAAGAAGGCGACACTGCTAGAGTTAAAAATAAATAAATAAATAAATAAATAAATAAATAAATAAATAAATAGGGCTGATGAGTTAAACCTCATTACAAGAAAATTCCAATTTGTACTTCAGGTAATTACAGATGTCTCTAAATTAAAACAATGATAATATTAATAAGGGACAAGCCTTGGACCTCCTTCCATTCTAAAAGGAGTTGTGAGATGGAGGATGTGTTTCTTGGGTTTGATTTTAACACTGGCAAATGTAATCGGTTTTATTGAAATCTAACTATCAGAAACAGAAATTGTCCCAGGTCTTACCCTCTCAAGACATACACACTTTAATGTATTATATGTAGGTGTGCCTTTCTTTATACATAAAACAATGTAAGAATTAATCGGATCATAAAGGCATGGGTAGATTGTATCTAAAAGAGCAGGGGCACACCAGGATTGGGGGACAGTTAACTCTGGGTACTGGAATGCGGACCCATATCAGTACACACCTATCTATACCCCAGAAGGCTCAACACTGAGTGAAGTCTGACACACTGCTGACCCTCCCATGAAGAATGTGTCAGTGCAAACCAACTGTAACACGTGGGTCACTCTGACCTGGATGCTGATCATGAATATAGTTGTCTGGGAAGTCCTTCGTGTTTCTTGTTCAATTTTGCTTCAAACCTCAAAATGCTCTTCAAGATTTCTTGTCCCCCTTCATTTAGCTATTATCTAAATTCTAAATGTAAATTTTTACAGATATTGTTGGCCTGGTGTCATGCACTAGTACAAACAGCTTTTAAATTACACAACTTTTTGCCATTAAAATAAGAAATTATGAATGCAGTCCAACCCATAATGGCTCACAGCAGCTCTTCTTGAATTTGCTGTGGCGAAAATGCACAACTTCTTTGAAGACTGTCTCTACTCTTAGTGTACACACACACACACACACACACACACACACACACACACACATGAGTTCATGACTTTCAGGAAAGATTAGCCCATCGGTGGTCCCTGCAACAGGGCTCCAGCAGTTTCCTTCAGCAGCACAAACAGGTTCCATTTGCTTTCTGCTTGCGTCATGGACATCTATGGCTGCAAATGACCCCCCAAATGTGTGCCTGGGTAATTTCTGAACTAGCCTCCGAGCCTGACCGAAAAAAGCCTTTGCTTCCCCTGTTGGGGTAACAAGAAGATACAGTGATGTTTACCGTCCACGTTCAATGTTTGGGGCTTTTCTGAAGGCAGAGAACTCCCAGCCCATTCCTCTATCTTCCCAAGGCTCGGGCAGGCCAGAGGGTGGAGACAGCAATCGGAGGGAGCAAGGCAAGATTCCTGGTCTCTGGCTTGCTTTCTGGCACTTCCAACACCACCCCCCACCTCCACATCAGTACCAGAGAGCTAGCAACTCAGATCCTAGTTTTTGCAAAGAAATGCTTTTAGAAGTTTATCTTGCGCCCCATCAGCAGGACCATCTCCTTGTGGTAACAGAGAGAGCTCCTAGGATTCTGCTAGAGCAGCACAGCCTTGGGAGACAGTGGAGGCCTTTTGGTTTATTTTGAGCCTGTGAGTCCTTTTCCTGCTTCTTCTACTTTAGCAGGGAGCTGAATCTGACCTTCACTACGTAAGCCATTCAAAATCAAGATGGAGCTAACCACTCAATGCTAAAGCGATATGGAATCTGTAGTTCTCTTCTCTCCGATTATTAACGGGAGATATACAGACTTGCGGGGTATGGAGAGCAGCTGTCTTCATGGCCAGCCCCTTCTTCTTCCTTTCTCTCCTTTCACGGCAAAGTTCAGATGAATCACCTCCGCCATTAGATGGGAGTGTTGGCAACACAGAGGGGCCCCATGCCTAGTCTGTCCTATGTACCAGAGCCTAGAAAATCTACATTCTTAACTCTTCCACAGTTAGGAAACAGTCTCCAACACAGCTTAATCTAAACTCAACTCACCCACAGGTGGAGTTCAGTGGATTTAAATTTCTGATTTACCATCTTCTAGCTAAATTCTCTCAAGTGTCTCTTCCTGGATGTTGTTTGGTACCTCATTGATATTCCTTCCTGTATTCTTTAGTTTGCAGTTTTTAGCCCCTTTATATTTTCATGATAGAAGTAAATAGGGAGAGGGTTTTTGTCAATCTCTTCTAGAAATATCTCCCCCCACCACACACTACAGCTTTTAGGTTCCTTCTACTCTTTAACAGAAAGTACACCCACACACCTCCACCCCCAGCTCCCATCTATTGCCAACCTTTGGGCTTTGCCCCAACATTCCAGGGTGTTCCTGATATCCTTCGGTGAGGACACAGGTAAGATACTTGTTCTCACTATCTTGAGTCCACTGTAAGTGACTAACGTCCGCCATTCCTGAACACTTGTGTATGATAACACAGCCTGGAAGTCTGAGACCAGTGATAACGGCAGAAACTCTGAAAACCATGTGTGCCAGTCTGATCATTCCAACCTGAGAGAAACAGAGGCCGAAAGTGGTACACGAGTCAGAGTCAAGGCTAGCCCAAACATGAGGTTCGACAAACGACTGCAGAGGCTCACAAAGCCATTCCTCCCACCCCCAACCCCCCTGCCACTCTGGAATCTTTACAACTTTGCAATGCAATCTGACCTTTAACTCAAGACCTAATGCCAAAGGTGCTGGGTATGGAAAGGTAAAGGAGTCATGAAGTTTGTACATTCCACAGACTCTGTCTTATTTATGAGCCAGCTATGTCAGAGGGTGGGGATGTTTCAGACGTACAAGGTACCACATCTTGTTTAAGTGCATGAGGAGTAGCTCACTGCCAGGAGCAGCTCCGTCACGGTAGATAAGAGCACCAGGAATTCCACCCCTCTGGCATTCATCCATGCAGTCTCTTGGTCCATGAGACTGCATATGCATATGCGCCCCCTCCCTCTGGAATGACAGTGGCTACCACCACACATCAGGGGACCTTAGCCTCGTGAAGCCGTGTTTCCCTCACTGGATATGCTTCACTCATGGATATGCTTGAGGGTTCTCCATCTGCAAACGGGAATAATTGAGGATTGAAGCTGAAAATGATTAAAAACAAGCAAATGACCCAAACAACCACTTCTGTGCCGTGCATTAACGGACTTCTTTTCTTGCCGTTACTACCTAAACAACAAGATGGACATCTATTTACATAGCATTATTCTGTAAGTCACTTAGAGATAATTTAAAGTACATAAGACGATGTGTGTAAATTTATGCAAATATTGAGGCATTGTGCAAAAGACTTGAGTGTCTATAGATTTTGGTAATCTCAGAGGTACCAGTCCTCCCTTAGGTCCTGAGAGATGGCTGTATGTTAAGTCATCTCTGCTATCCTTAGCATCTGACCTTGGCCAAGTCACTGGTACTTTCTATCTCATCCAAAAATCAGAAATAAAATCTGCCTTTCAGACTTCTAGAGACAACAAATTCAACACACACATGTAGTAGGCATGCCATTGAACTCCTGCTCTTCCTGACTCTACCTCCCAAGTGCTGAGATTATAGATATGCATGCGTGGGTACCTCACACACATACATACAGAGTTTATGCAGTGGTCAGACCTACCACTTGTGCATGCTATGTATCAACCCATGGCTTTGTGCATGCGAGGCAAGTGCTGTACCAACTTGCCACATCCCTGGCTGTCAGTCCATCAGTTTATAATGGATATATGTGCTTTTCCCCTTTCTGCAAAAGGCCCACATCTCGGCTCTCTAACCATCTCTCTCCTTCCCTGTGATTGCTTCTCCATCAATCAAATTTGATCACGCCCACTGTATTCCTTGGTGCTCTTCAAGCCAGGAATTATAATGTTATGCAAACCTCCCACCCATGCTTTAAAATAATTTCCCGGTATTTTTACCATATGTATGTACAGCTGTGTGGGTGTTTTGCCTTTCATGCATGTCTGTGCATCACATATATGCAGTGGCCCCTAGAGGTCAGAAGAGGGCTTCGGACTTCCCTGGGACTGAAGTTACAGATGGTTGTGAGTTGCCCTGTGGATGCTGGAAATCAAATCTGGGTTCCCTGGAAGAGTAACCAGTGCTTCTAACTGCCGAACCACCTCTCCAAACTTTTAAGAGGGAACTGACCAGAGCTAAGCAGCATTGCCAAATTCCTGCTTGGGTGAAACTGCAGACCAAAAAAACCTCAGATGGCCTAAAGTAACCATTAAGAAGCCTGAGATATATATATCCCACCCACTGGGTTACTGGGAACCCGGAATGTAGCCCAGCACAAAAGGACTGAACTACAACAGCTTGGTAGAAAGCATTGTGGCCACGCCAAAAGGATTTTAAAAAAAATTGTGATTCTAAGCAGCAGATATCACATTCATCTCTTTCTAAGATAGGACATAAATGTAATCCTGTGATCTTAGTAGGTTGTCCTAAGAACAACCAAACCAAAGATATTCTATAGAGTCTGTCTGGGAAACATGTAAGCATGTTAAAACTTACTACCAAACAGCTTCCTTGAGATCCTTGTCAGCCACTCCTGTGGAAGACAACCTAAGGTGCTGTTTCTGTGTATTGCTCATGGCCGAACAATGATGGAGAGCCACTCTTGGCAGCATGGTCAGAGAGCTGCCTGTGGCTCCGGACACATTCTTCTCCCCTATCCGTGCAGCCAATGGCTTTAGGATGCACATGTGGCTTCAATGGGACCATGGTACAACGCCTTAGTGGGAACGCAAGGAATATTTTATTGAGGAAGTCGGCTTCACTAATAAATTATGAGAAGTCTGCCTGTGTACTGGGGAGAAGGCTCCATTCAGAATGTAAGGTCTTTAGTTTTAGACAAATTGTCACTACCTGCTTCTGTGACCCTAGGTGAGTCTTTGAAACTTTCTAGGTCTCTTTTCTCAGATTATAAGGTAAGGGTGGAGCTGTTCTCTCATGCCCTTGACATTCAGAAGGAGGTGGTGATGATGCGGTTGGCCTCAGTGTCCCCTTGCACCTAAGGGAATACATAGCCTGAAAACAAATCTTAAGCCTGAGTCAGTCTTCCCTGAAAATCCCTCTGCTTGGCCTTTTCTGGGACTCTTGGCAAAGAATTTGCTTCCCTGAGGACAGCTGAGCTAACAGCTGGACAGTACTGGCTGATTTCCACAATTCCCACAGCTGGCCTTAGAGACAAACAGCCAGAAAGGCGTTTATCAACAAAACTAAACCATGGCTCAACTTTTACAGGTCAAGTGTAGATGGAGACTTGAAAACCCCGTACTGCTTCTCCCTGACCTACAATCCCATACATGGAACAAGATCTTCCTAGCCTTGGCTCGGACGAACCACAGCAGGAAAAAGAGAGGCAAGGCAACTTCCAGGGCAGCCCAGGGTCATGGTTTCATGTTTTCTACACCCCCTTCTCAGGAGAAACCAAACGATTCTGAAATTGTTGGAGTACTCAACCAGGCCACGCTGTGAGTCCCCCACCTCAGGACTTGCCTAGACGCAATAAAGCCTCTTAGCATGAAAAACTATCAGAGTCCCCTTTCTCATCAGGATGACAACCAAAAGTATCACCATATGTATAGTCCAAAAGCTCAAAAAGTAATTGTTAAAATGGAGATCCCTATGCCAGGGATAGTGCTCAGCTGGTGGAGTCCTGGGTTGACTCTCCAGCACCACATGAAACGGTGTAGCACATACTTGTAACTATAGCATCAAAGGCAGAGGCAGGAGGATATAGAAAAAAAAAAGCCAAGGTCACCCTTCCCTAAACAGAGACTTTGAGGCAAGGCTAGGGTGCATGGGACCAAGTCTAAAAAGAAATAAATAATAATAATAACTAAAAAAAAAAAAAAAAAAAAAAAAAAAAAAAAAAA
>NC_034591.1:56724714-56744669 GCF_900095145.1 Mus pahari
ACTCAGCTGGATGAATTGTGAGCTGATGACACCATGCCTGCCTTGCCTGATGCCACGTCCCTTGAGACCTCCCCTTCTCACTGGCAAAGTCAGGCTTTCTAAGCAAGCTTTAAGGAGGTGCTGCCACCATCTTCTGCTCACCTCTTTCTACACAGCTTTCTGCCCCAGCAGCACATTCAGACGGAAACACGGAAGACAGACCCCCAGTTCACTGATCTGTATACAGAGTCTGTGTGTGGAAAACCAACGGGCAGCTGCACCACCCCGCCACCTCGTGATGTCTGCCGTGCACAGTCAAGTTGGGAGACTGTGGTAGTGTGTTAATACTCCTGGATTCAACAAAGTGGTTTGTTTATTGGGGCTGCTAACTCACAAAAGAGGCATTTAAAAACTTGGTAAGGAAACTTGGGAACTGAGCTGTGGGGGGGGGGATGGGGGGTGAAGCAAAAACTATGCAACGGGAGTGTGGCCTTTGCAAGCAGCAAATAGGCAGCGCCAGCGAGCTTTGAGCACTGAACCAACACACAGGATCTCAGTCACCAAGATGGGTCTCCTAATAGAGTGAATCACTCTGCACTACCAACGACCTCCAGTGTAAAACCAAAAGTGGCCCAGATAAGATTTCTTAAATAACTAAAAGGGTATTTAAGTAACCGTTTAAAATGCTGTGGCAGAAATCCATTTGGCTAAAGTATTTCCAAACGCCCTCACACATATATGCATTGAGAAACATGAATTCCCTGTGGCTTCTCAATAATAAAAGAACAAGGGCCTATAACAAAGCTGGGACGTGGGATATACAGACCCGTGTGGTGACAGGACAGTAGGTACAGACAGAATCAGATGCGTGATTTTCCTGGCCTGCATTTTCTGCCACAGAAACTCTCAAGCTTGTGATAGCAGAGAAAAACCAAACCGACCAAACAAATAAGACAAAAAACAAAAACAAACAAAAACATCAACAACAACAACAAAAAGAAACAAAAACAAAAACAAACAACTACAAAAACAAAAAACTAAAAACCAACCAAACAAACAAAAACAAAAACCCACACACACCCTACACGTTTTCCTGCCTTGAAAAGCAGACTCCATTTGAAAGAATTAAGTGAAACCTGGTTTAAATAGACCTCAGGGAACAAAGAGCAGTGAGGATACCTGACTAGAAGCTACGGTTTTTCTGTTCAGAGGGCGGATATTGGATATTCCATCCTTGTTAAATAAGTAAATAAATAGCCCCCTGGGGGCCGTGGGCTTAAAACACAGCCAGTCTGCAGAGCACTAATGCCCCAAGTCACTGAGCACCTCTACTCTGACAGGCTGTCAAGTGGACAAAAGTTACCCCCTCAAATTTCTCCCCCACATTAGTAGCAATTAAGACTCATACCCTCTGAGAGGTTCTGGTGAGGGTGCAGGCTTCGGGCGGCTCCATTTGTCAGCTTGGCACAACAGGCTCTAAAGCCCAGCCAGGACCCTGCCTCCACAGCTCCTTACCAAGCAAGGTCTATCTGGGAGGGCACCAGCATCTCTCTATCATGGACTTGCTTGTGTAAATCCAAGTTTCCACTCATGGTAATCTGTGTTACTGAACTGTACCTAGCAGTAGCTTCTATGCTCTTTTGACTAAAATTAGCTAAAAGAAAAATTTTTGATCCTACAATCCAAATACCTACCCCATTACTGCCAGCAGAGGCACCAGACAGACCCTGGCCACTCAACTCTCGATTGCTGTAGTGGGCCCCCACAATTCTAAGCAGACCCCCAACTCCCTGCCCCCTGTCCTATATTCTCTATGTAGTTAGCCCGTTTCCCAGTGTATAGACTCTGCAATAAAGAGTAGGGTAGAGACGGTGAGGTTATGATATGAGGGTGATTTTATAGATGTAATTAAGGTTCTAACTCATTGACTAGTTCATTAAATAGGAGACCATCCTGCCCAGGTGTGCTGACTACTTTTATGTCAACTTGACACAAGCCAGAGTCATCTGAAAGAGAAGGAACCTCAATAGAGAGAATGCTTCCATAAGATCTAGCTGTCGTGCATTTTCTTAGAGAACCCAGCCCATCGTGAGTGTGAGTGGTGCTGTCCTTTGGTTCTATAAGGAAACAGGCTGAGTAAGCCAGTAAGCAGAACCCCTCTACAACCTCTGTATCAGCTCCTGCCTCCAGGTTCCTGCCCTGCTTGAGTTCCTGTCCTGACTTCCTTCAGTGATTGACTACAATGTGAATAAGCAAATAAACCCTTTCCCCCTCAGGTTGCTTTTTTTGGTCACTGCTTCATCACAGCAATAATAATCCTAACTAGGATACTAGCACTGTCCTAACCAAGAGATCTTTAAAAATCAATCAATCAATCAATCAATCAATCTCCAAGTAGAAAGATTTCCCTCCTGCTGGTCTGGAAAAGGCCCAAAGACATACCTAGCTTTCAACTGACTAGTGAACCCAAAGGAGGGACTCTACAGAGGCTGAGGCTCCAGCTGCCACTTGACTGTAAGGTGGTAAGAGGTGGGAAAGGAGGTAGGTAGGCCATGACATCTGCCCACAGGAAACAAGAAAAGATAAACGTGGTTTTTCTAATTGCTATGTTTGTGGTACTTTGTAGTAATGCTAAAGACAAAACCATCCCACAACTGTATTATCCCACAACCTCATGTGTTGGATCTCTCCTGCACAATGTGTTAGTATTGTGGAGATGGGTCCTTCCGAAGGTTGTTAGGTTTAGATGATGTCATAAGGGAAGGGCCCTCAGCATAGGACAAGTTCTCTCCTGCAAAGAAGCGGAACAGATGCCTCCATTGCTAAAGTACTTACTGCACAGGTGTGAAGATCTGAATTTCAATACCTCAAGCCAATGTCAAAAAAGCTGGGTGTGGTAGCTGCTTGTAATGCCAGCCCTGGAGAGTCAGGGACATAGGGGTGTCTGGAGCTCCTCCAGCATCCAGCCTAGCCCAATGGGCAAGCTCCAGCGCAGCAAAGATAATCTATCTCAAGAAACATGGTGGACAGCACCCAAGGAACAATCAAGACTGACCTCCTGCTTCCACACACACATGCATACAGCATGCACCCTCCTCCTTCCCACTCCATCTATCTCTCTCTTCTCTGTCTCCTCTTTCTCTTCTTTCTCCCCTGCTTCCCTCTCTCTCTCTCCTTCCCTTCCTATCTGTCTTATTCCCTTCTTTCCTTTCTTCTTAAATTTCTTATATTGTATATTTCTTATATTATTAAATTTCTTCTTCCATTCTGTAACTTTCCTTTATTTATGCAGTGGGGGAGGGGTGAGCAGGCCCACCCTGGAGCACGTGTGGAGGGGCTGCTTTCCAGAGCTGGATCTTTCCTTCCAGCATGTGAAAGAAACCCTGTGATCAGACTCCAGTTGTCAAGTTTTGTGGCAAGTGCTTTTACCTGCTGAGCCAGCTTTCCAATCCCTTTCCTTTCCCTCTTTGAGAACACGTTTAGTATCTATGAGCCAGGAACTGAGCCCTCAACCAAATCCAACCACTCTGGCTTCCTGACAGGTCTACCCAGCCTACACATCTGTAAGAAATCCCTGCACTGAAGTCACCCAGGCTATGGGGTTTTGCTGCACACAGTATCTCAGGCAGACGACACACAAAACAATGTTGCACATAGTATCTCAGGCAGACTAACACATGAAACAATGTTGCACATAGTATCTCAGACAGAACAACACATGAAACAATGTTGCACACAGTATCTCAGGCAGACTAACACATGAAAAAACAGAAAAATCACACACCGGTAATTGGGCCTCCTGTCTACCGTCTCCTGCACCTGTGTGGCAGTTGTGGGAGGCCATGAGCCTCACAGGCAGCCTCTAGCCCCTTGAGAGGTCAGGCCTCCCCCTTCTGCGTTTGTCTCCTGAACCTGAGGTCTGCCTCCCATCCTATGGCTTACCCCTCGGAGAAGTCTAGCTACAAAAGAAGTCTGGCTGAAACTTCACCTCTGGCAAGCCTGCTGCTCTGCCCTGGCCTATATCTGGGGTTACAGGGGAGTGTCAGAGAAAGGGGGGTGCGTCCTTTTCCTAATGGTCCAGGGCAGCAAGAAGTTGATTTCCTTTGAAAGAAACATTCACAAAGAAAACTGAAGAATGGAGGAGGGGTTTTTGATATGCACAAAGGAGACAAATTTGCTTAAGCCATTTTGTATTCTACCTTAAGACTGGTCACAGCACAGCATGACTGCTGATGCTTCTGGAAGACTCATCTCCACATCCCCTTCCTCTCTCTGCCTGTCTGGGCAAGTTGACCTTGCAGCAGTCTCCCTCCAGCCGGTTTGAGCTAGCTCTGTGACCAGCTCTGTAACCTGGCACTTCCTCCATGTAACCACCCTTCCAGGTCCTCCTACTCTGGTGCCTAAATCCATGTAGGAACAAGACCCCCGTGTGACCTCAACAAAGCCTCTTCTACACCCAATCCCAGGAACCTTTCAAGACCGCACTTGCGTTACTCACTGGGTTGAGGCCTCTGTGGTATCTCACTATGTTCTCCAGCCACTTTGTCTTCAATTCAGAGAAGATAAATTCAGGATGTGTTGGGATAACTAGACTAAGTTCTAGATATACTGAGAAACTGTCTTAAAGCTTGGGGCCTGCCAGGACACTTAAAAAAATAGTTTATCCATTATAGAGGCTGGTACTATAGTCTGCCCAAATTCCATTCAGGATCCAATTAATTTTCTCCAGTTCGTGCCCAAGCTTCAGGCTTGATAATAGCCAGAGACACACTGTGGTGGGAACAAAAATTATCTATGACTTCTCTATTCTCCAACTCTCTAACTCTTTAAGGCTAAAATAAAATAGATGTGTTATAGTTTTTGGTGTCCCTACTTGGCTCCTGCTAGCAGATATATGTTGCAACTACCAGAAGGAAACAATGTAAGTTAGCCTTAATCAAGACAAGTATTAAACCTTCAGAATGCTTTCTTGGCTATTTAAAAGTGTGCTTGGATCAACACATGGGCTTTCTAGTTTGAATCTTTCTACTGAATTGATTATGACAGCATGAATACTAGTGGACTGCTGAAAAGTCGCTTCATTATAATAACTTATCATCCTGTCCATTACTTTAGACTACAAGATCCTAGGTGCGTGTTAGGTGCATTGCATGTCTTTGTTCTGTGGTGTACACAAAACAATAGATGGTCATTAGAGAAATTACAGCAATCAGAATAAACATGGGACATTGCATATGTCTACATAAGTCTGAAATATAACAGGACACACAAATATAATGGGAGGTGTGGTAGGACTGTCACACAACATAGAAAAGAGACCCAATCAGATCCATAAAAAAAAAAATTCCCTCTCCTCCCCCTAGCTGAACAATGAGTCATCTCACCTCAGGGTCCAGAGACCATCAAGGACCCAGGTTATCTCAAAAGTCAAGCCAACACAAACAAATGTCAATTTCTCCCCTGCAGATATCAGCTATCAAAGTTCAGAGAGACAGGACCACTTAGCATGAGATGGTGACCTGTGGTCTTTGCCATTGTCAGGCTGACCTTATGACACTCTCTGGTAGCTGGTTTCACCTGCTAACTTCACATAGAGTCTTTTAAAAGAATCTCATGGGTTGAGAGTGAAGCTCAGTAACAGAACTTACTTAGCATACCCATGGCCCTGGGCCCAATCCACAGTATGATAAATAGAGTTTTAAAATAAAGTATAAATTCTGGAAAATGTCCTTATTAGGTATAAAGAACTATATAGTATCATATAATTGCAAAATTATCATGAAAGGGGGAATCTTTATGTCTCTTGTCGAGTACCTCCAAGACTTGGCTATTGGTTGGGATCCTATGGTTCAAGCCATTCCTGGTACTGCATTTTCCCTTGATGTGACAGGTACCACACTGAACCAGTAGCTGCCCATCCCTCTCATTTGTCTGTCATACCAAGTAAGTGTTCCTGAGCCCCTTATTCAAAAGGGGACACAGAAAACCTGGCAACACCTCCCTCTAGATTAGAGGGGAAAAAGAATCTAAGGGAATCTTCTTCCATGTGTACTCTAGAACATTTGTGTTTAGAAGGAAGAAAGTAAATAGTGACATCAGGCTAAGGTGTTTACTGATGCAGAAGCCAGGGTACACAGACGATGTGATAACGATTCGACTGGGAGTGATCCTCTCCTGGCAGAGCAGCTGGGAGACAAAGGTCACTGTCTACATGATGATTCATTCATTTTATCTAGGAAGCCACCGAAGAGCTAGCTGTCCACAAAGGAGAAAAGTGGCTAGATATATTATTTTAATACATCTTCACAACAGACATTTGAGTTAGTCAGTTTACCAATGAGAAAGTGTGAGCCCAGAAAAGATCTACAATGGACCCAAAATTGTGCGGCTCACAAAGGGGCAGAGATGGAAAATGAGCATCTATTTCCTCGAGTATAAGAACCACACTTTCCCCACAGGACCGTCCTTCAGTGAAAAGTTAGTGTCCACAGCTAGTTCATCCTTCATGCTGAAGGCATGGGGGCAGCATGCATATCGTGAGCACATACAATTTTAAAATAAATGGCAAGAGAACCATGTCTGTCTGTGTCATGTGGGCAGCATGAGCTATGATTTTCATGTACATCTATTCATACCAAGTGATAGTGGGCAAAGAAAGGGTCAAGACTCACTATCACGGCTTCCAGGAGGGTGGGCAAAATACTTGCCAATTATTTTAGGTAGAGGCAGGTATGAGTCCAGTCAGCTCATAGCTGCATCATTTTCTGGGCAGCTAGTCCACAACACATGATGAAGCCCCCTCCTAAGTGAAAGACAAGTGACTGCCCTCAACCTTTCTAAGACATATAGGGCTGTTTCTTACCTCCCTCAGCCTTTTCAGCTACCTCCTCCTCGGGCTTTCAAGACTTGGCTCTGTGATAGAGCCACATTCAAGGCAAACCATTTACCACATGGTCAACCACGTACCACCAGACAGGAGGACAGTGGGCCACTCTTTACTACCCACAGACTCCATATTTGTGACTCATTTGCTTGCTACGGTTTACTTGCCACCCCCAAATAAGTGGGAGTCTCCTGTGAGTCTGTTCAAAGCATGGAAAACAACGGTCACAGCTGCTCAGGCTCCTGGTGCCAGCTGCCTGACTCCATCCTCACACCGGAAACGGTGTCCTCTGCAGGATCTGTTCAGTGTCGCGTTTACACATCTTCGCACTGTTGATGAGTCAGTCTGCTGTCTGAAGCAGCTCCAGGCACAGTTGTGAGGTACTTTTGCTCCCCAAGGCAAGGAGATGATGGTGTACCTTACAGAAACCATCCTCGGGATAGATAAGTGCCATTCAAACAAGGTATGCGCTCTTGGCTATAATCCAGTGTAAACAAGCCAGCAGAACACATTGAATGAGGTGTCTCTAAACAGCTGTACACACTATTAAGACTATGTATTAACTGGCTGATAAAAATGCTGGCATGAGAAGCTTATGAAAACCTTCACATTTCTCTCCTTTGCTATTAAATAGTTCAATGACTTTGTGGGTCGTCACCACTGCAAATAGCAAGAAGTGATTATGGGGAAAATCTACACATCCTTATTGTCATTTCTGTGACTAATACCCTGCTAGGCGTCCCCCCAAAGGCAATTAAGAGCATCTGGAAAACTTGGACATAGTTTGTTGTCTAAGCCTTGCACGTCCTCTGCATCTGGATTTCTATCTCCTCCACAATGCACCTCCTTCCCCATCTCCTGGCTGTTGATTCCAAACCCCTCTCGGGCCCTCAGTGACCCATATCAAAAGCCAGCTCCAGAAGTCAGTGCCCATGCCTACCCCGTGATCACAAAACCCTGTTTTATCATCCACATTTGCTCTTGTCATTATCTGAAATTAACATTTATCTGCTGTGGACTTTATTATCTGACTCCTACTTTGTTGACTGACAGTGAACCTACCCCACCTATAAGGGAAATTCTGCGAGTAGGAGGTGCTCAGTCAATATTTGCTGGCTTTACCAGCACTACCATTTCCTGGCATCTCTTTCTCCTTTGACCTCAGGTCTGGCCACAATCATTTATTTCCCTGCCCAGGAGTTTAAGAATCCTTCAATCATTTAAGAAGAACTTTGAAGGTGTGCCCATTGGTGTCTCTTGACTCCATCATGATTTGCTTCCTGGGAAGTAGCAGAATTCAGGGTTAAGAAGTTTGTCCCTCAAGTCACTGTAATTGCTTTTAAAAGAGGATCAGCTCCTAGTGTTGCTCTGCTGAAAACCTGCATATCACTGGGCTGATTTATGTCCACTCCACATAACACATTCCGGAATCATGACCAACTTGGGGCACCCGCCTTCTCTCATCACACACACTCAAGCCTGGCTGAGCTCCGAGTAGCCGGCAGATGAATAACGGTGTCTGAAATTTTTCTGTTGGTTTTGCCAATGTTCTTTAAAAAGGGCCAGCAATTTACAACACAGAGTCTCCGTGGAGGGAAGCTGCAGAGGAGGAAGGTTTGGATCATCCATGACCATCCTGGATTGTTGACTACAGGCACACGGAGGGAATCCCATGGATGGGGTTCTGGTTTGACTTCCATGTACCTTAAGGCCAGGATATATACAGTGAGCTATTTATAACACCAACCTTAATCAGAATGCACCTGTGATAGAAAGAAAGAATGGAAGGAAGGAAGGAAGGAAGGAAGGAAGGAAGGAAGGAAGGAAGGAAGGAAGGAAAGGAAAAGTCTTTACCCAAGCCTGTTTTCACATGGTGTCTGGGCAACTGTTGATGCAAACTAGCTCACAAACAGCGGGCAGCCAGACAACCAAGAAAAGCAGCAGTCTTCACTGCTAGTCAAGCCAAGAGGACCTCTGCAGAGTGGAAAAACATCATCAAGACTTTCACACCAGCCAGAGAGATCACACAGACATGCAACGTCGTCAGGAGGAAAACCAGAGGGCTGTGTGTGTGTGTGTGTGTGTGTGTGTGTGTGTGTGTGTGTGTGTGTGTGTTTGAGCACGCTGCAGGCTTAAAGAATAAACAAAGCTGTTCTGGTGAGTCACAGGGTGAAAAACTCTTCACTCTTCACGGAGAGAAGATCCCATCCAAGAGGCCCCTGCTGGGGTTCTGCCATTTTCAGCCTCCACAGAATAACCAGAGTTCTGCCCTTTGACCCTGAGGTGCTAAACAGTATCTATTATATTTACATAGAATGGATAAGCAAGATGATGGTTGAAATCCATCCACAGTGTTGAATGGTTCTAGGAGGTGGAGTGTAGCACTTAGTGACATCATGTCCCAATTGTATATTATTTTTCCTAAAGAGAAAAGGCTACACGGTGCTCAGGATAGAACTGGCAGATCACAGATACCCTTCCAGCCTGCAAAGCCAACAGCTGCCCAGCAGAAGTGGAAGCAGCAGTGGCTGCAGGCAGGGGTCATCTCTCAAGAGCCTGCTCTCCCTGAAAGGTCTTCAGCTCACTGCTTCCAGGAAACTTTCAGCAGGTGGAAAGGTTTTACACAGGAGCAGCCAGGAGCAGCAGGCAGGTTGCTTCTTTTCCGCAAGCACCTCGTGCTTACATCCAAGTGTTGGAGGAGCACCCCTGGTTTTAAAATGGATCATTTAGTCTCGAGTGCCTGTAACTCAGCAGTCAAGAACTTGTCCAGAATATGTTAGGTTTTAGATCCCCAGCACCATAGGAGAAACAGAGAGGGTGAGGGAGAGAGAAGGAGAGGGGAGAAAGAAAGACAGAAACAGAGACACAGACACAGAGAGTACAGAGGCACAGAGACAGAGACATCAGAGAGAGGGAGAGAGACAGAGGGAAAGAGAGAGTTTTCTCAAAACAGATTGTTTTGTTTGGCTGAGCTCTGCAGGTCCCTCATGGGTGAATGTTATTCTTAAAACTGAGAAAGGAGTCTGGAATGTCTCTGCCTTCTTTGGCCATAAGTGAGGAGAAAGGCAAGAAGTCTGGAAAGCACGGTGATCGATTGCCCCCGTTTGCCCTCTACTTTCCTGGTATACCCCACAGTTCCAGTCACCCAGGCCTACAGAGGAGGAGAGGAAAGGCTGTCACCTGGCACTCCTGTGTCGTCAGAACCCAGATGCAGGACACTCTGCTCCAGGGGGACCCTGCTCTGCAATGCAGCCTCACCTCACCCCTCTACAGAAACCAGGGAGGCTGGGATCTTAGTTAGCATTAAACAAAATTCTCCCAACTTTCTGGCCCTCTCACACACCTTTTTGAGACTTTTCATGTATCCCAGGCTGGCCCTTAAACTTCCTATACAGCCTGAGGCAACCTCGAATTTCTGTTCTTTCTGCCTCTATCTCCCAAATTCTGGGACAGGGTTGTACCCCCACGCCCAGTTTTGTATGTGGTACTGGGATCAAACCCAGGGTCTCTTGTCTGCTAGAGAGACACCGTAACTGAAGTGCATACCTACTCCCTTTAAACACACTTGAAAGATAAATAGTCAATGGCTGTGATCAACCAATATTCCCCTGACCTTTCAGATTCCCACCTGCCTTTCTGTAAATGGTTAAACACACACTCACTAGACACTATGTAGAAATCCTTGCTCATTTTCCACCCTTGTGGTATACAGAGCCATCTAATAGTTGAAGGAAGAGCATATGTTCACTGACATTTGCTACTGGACGGAAATGTCACAAAGTAAGAAAAGTCTCAATGACCATGATGCAATTAACTCTTTAGTACAACCTTCTCATCTCCCCATGTTCCCCGCCGGCCAAACAAACATGTCCAAATTACTCAGCGCCTTAGAAATATGTGTGAGGGTGCTTGGCCTTCTCATTTCCAACTGGGATTAAAACCCATGCATTATTATACTTAGGAAATTATTTAAAATTCCCAGGACAGAAGATTATCCACAGGAAGTGGTGGAAGTGTGGAGATTAAGTTAAAAGATGGCAATTGGAAGTAAATACATCTCAGTACAGTATGCTTTCAATATCTGAACCTTTGTTTTCATTATAAAACTTCTTTAAGTAACTGGTCGTCTGGTTTACTTGTGACATTTTCTGGGGGCAGCATCTGACTGTCACTCCAACTACCACTTCGTGTGTGTGTGTGTGTGTGTGTGTGTGTGTGTGTGTGTGTGTGTGTGTTTCATCCCCATCCCTCCTGACATGAAGATTCTCACGTTTGTCTCTTTTTCTTCCCATCCCCCACTCTACTCCAGTCCGGCCTGATGGAGAGACTTGGAGGTCACCAAAAACTTCCCTGCCGTGGACACACCATGGAATGATTTTATTCCTTTCATCTCCTGCAAAATTTCTCTGACTTTCACAACAGAGCCTTTCCCCATTCACAATGCTGTGCACCCAATGTGTTCCCAAAAATCACCTTTCTTCTTCTTCCTCCTCCTCCTCCTCTTCCTCCAGTTATTTGTGCATTTCTGCGTATCTCCCCCTCTGCATACATGTGGCCACTGATCATGTTACCCATAGCTTTATCATGGGAAAGCCTCAGGTTACAGTGCTAGCCAGGCAGAAGGCAAACAAACACTTGATAAATTAATGAATGGCATGACCCTATTGTTTTCCTTGTCCTTGTGTGCCACATCCTGGCCACCCGCAGAGCTGCCTGCTTCTATAACCCCAGAGCCACCTTTCATGCTATAATCTCCATTCAGGCTTGGCTTCTTCCCATGGGTGTGTATATGGGGGTGGGGGTTGGGACAAGGGGAGGTCACTTCTGACTTAAACCAGACCAGTGTAATGAACTTTTAAGCTCAAGGGAATGTGGATTTTCTTTTTTATTTTAAGAAAAGATTCCTGGGCATGGTAGTACATGCCGTTAATCCCAGCACTCAGAAGGAAGAAGCCAGCAATTTCTGAGTTTGAGGCCAGCCTGGTCTACAAAGTGAGTCTAGGATAGCCAGGGCAAATCCTGTCACACACACACACACACACACACACACACACACACAATGAAGAAAAGAAAATGAAAATGAAGACTATTTTGGAAACCCCAGTAAATTCTACTCCCTCCATTTCAATTCACCCATTTCACAAGTTTTCATCAAAGAACACACCTGGAAGGAAGCTGGGGACATATGACAAGTGGGTGACACTTATCGCTGCCCCATGCCAAGGCATAAATAGAACAGTAAGCAAGAACACATCAGATGAGCTTGTGCTTTCACTCTTTGTTTGCAACTCAAGGTAAAAGACTATTTGATCCCGAGGAAGAAACAGCCACACAACGAGACTGCTTACCCACAGAGTCTGCCCTACTCAGTGCCCTGAAGCTCTGAGGAGCCATTAAAGCAGGTCAGTCACTGTGTAGTTGTTTTCTGTAGATTTTCCCTAAAATCACCATCCCAAGCCTCTGTGGTCCCTAAGGGAAGCAGATACCCCTGCTTGCCTGTGCAAGTACCTGCAGGGACCCGCGGAGCAAACAAAGTTAGGTTTGTGAGCCAGGAGGTAACCATTCCCTGAGAACATGGAAGAGCAAAACTATGCGTAACAAACCGTGTGTGTGTGATGGTTTTTCATTGAGTCTCACCCTTCCTAACGTGGAGACTCTTTAACACAGTTCCTCATGTTGTGGTGACCCCCAACCATAACATTATTTTCATTGCTACTTCCTAACTGTAATTTTGTACTGCTATAAATCATGACGTAAATGTGTGATATTTCTGATGGTCTTAGGTGACCTGTGAAGGGGTCATTGGAATCCCCAAAGGGGTCAAGACCCACAGGTTGAGAACCACTGGTATTTTACTGACTGTCAATATTCACCCCAGGGCTAGGATCTAGAGCCACGTAAGAGATAAGTTTCTGGATGTTCCTATAAGGGGTTTTCTAGACTCAGTTCCTGAGGAAGGAAGATCCACCTTAACTGTGGGCAGCACTATTTCCCAGGCTGGAATCCTGCTCTGAATGAAAAGGAGAGAGCAAGCTGAGGACTGGAGTTTCCTGTTCTCTGCTTCCTGACTGGACCCAGCGTGAATCACCACACCCTGCTTCCTCCAAAGAACCAGAAAATTAATTCTTAGCTACTTCAAGCCAACCCAAACTTAAGACCATCTGATGGATAAAGAGAGCTTAAATTCAAGGAATTCAATTATGTGCCCAGCATCTCCCAGGATGCACTGTCACTATTCCAAGAGATCCAGGAGCTCAAATGAAGCCTGTTTACTATGCATCTCCTGCATCAAAGACAGTGACCAAGCTGCTCCTGAGCCGGAGACCCTGGGCAGCCTCCAAGAGGTCACACAACAGCTGACCTCTCGACTCTTCTGGCCACCACGCAAGAATACAGACATGCATCTTGTCAGCGTGGATATCCAGGAAAGGTCAGTGGGGTCAGACCCAATTCTCCAGCACCAACGCTTAACGAACTTGAGATGACACTGGAATGGAAGGGAAGGGGAACACCCATTTTGTTAGATTTCAGTTGCAGTGACAAAATGCCCGTGGTATTCAGCCAATTGGCCCTGTTGTTTTTAGGCCAGTGGCAAGGCAATATACCATAGGAGAAGTATGTGACAGAAGGAGCCATTAACCTCAGGGCAGCTAGAAAAGAGAAGCAAAGAATGCTGGGACCCCAATATCCCCTTCAAGGAGATGTTCCAAGTTACGCTAGACCCCACTTCCTAAATGATCTATCCCTTCCTAATAATAGGAAGCTGGCCACTAAGTCTTTAGCATGTGAGCAGCATTTAAGATCCAAACCATGAAATCAAGGCATAAAGCAAACGGACTAAAATAAAGAAGAAGATGCCACAGAGGCCTTGGGAAAAACAGCAAAAAAACAATCCTGGACTTCAAGGGACTATAACTGATTGGTCAATAGGTCTGCAGAATCCCCATTGGAAGAAAGGATTACCAAAATTGACTAACACTTGGGGTATCTACTCACTGCTCCCTAAGTCTAGGGTGACATTTTGAGTCGCTTGGGCCACTGGAACATGGTGCAAGTATCACTGTCCAACTCCTGAAACTGGGCCTCCAAAGTCCTTGGCATTTCCAGTCTTTCTCTGGAGAGTCCGAGCTGTCCTTCGAACAAGCCAGGGCCAGTCTGTTGGCTGATGAGAGGCCAACCTCTGCCACTCCCTTCCTCTATCTCCCAAGCTGATAACCTGACAGTCAGCCAACCCTAGAAGCACAGCTGGTGGCCAGCCCACCAACAGCTGGCTCACCTGAGGAGCCAGCCGAGACCAGCAACAGACCAGTGCACATGAGTGTGCCCAGCCCAAGCCGCAGGTCCAGAATCTTGGGTTAAATTACTTATGGTTACTTTAGGCCAGAAAGATGTGCCATGATCTGTTACACCAGGAAAAAAAGAAAAGCCGTACATCATCCTTAAAAACAGAAATGTATAATGTATGTGTGTGAATAACGTTCAACTCTTCAGAGACGGGGAACCAAAGCAAGGATTGGTCAAACACTGCAAAGCAGGTTGATGGACATCAGTCACCAAGTCCATATTAAATTATCCTGCGTGACCCGAATCCTTTGCCACCTCGTGAGGAAAGTAAAGGGGCTATCTACAAAGCATAAAGGGAGCTATTTACTGGTTTCTAGGCACAGTGGAAAACACAGTGACAAAAACACGCCCCTCAGTTACTTCTTGCTCTCATGGTCTCCCCTTGATTTCTCTTCCATGTTCCCTTTCCCTGGCTTTTATAAGGTTCATACTTGACATTTCCATTATAACCCTCAAACAAAACAACAGTAAAAGCATTTTACTAGGTACTTTTAACATCTAGTTAAATGTATGGTGAATGTACTGTGGATCCTCACAACTACCTCATTAAGTAAATATGACCAGACCCATTTTGTACCACAGTAAACCAAGACTTGGGTTAACACCCCATTGGAATGTGTGGGAGCTAGAATTTAAACCGCCAGATGTCTGATTACACGGTTAATAAATTTCACATTGTATAATACTGCCCCTAAAGAATAACAAGAGCCGAGCTTATAAAACTGGCCGTGGGGATGCAAGCTTAAAAGACAGCGACCACAAATAAATACAAAACTAAATATACATGCGCACATGCATGTACTCAGAGGTAGGTCAGCAACTGTGCCGCTGCAGTGTGCATAGCTTTCACACTTGCCCCTGACAGTCACTATCCCTCCCTGAACGTTTCCATATCTGGCTACCATCCTCCTTTCTTTAAGGGGGTGGTGGTCCCTTGAGAACTGAAGCTTCCAGATTGTTTTAACAGTTGTGTGTGTGTGTGTGTGTGTGTGTGTGTGTGTGTTCAGAGGACAACCTCAGGTGTTGTTATCAGGAGATATACCTTGTTTTAAGAAACAAGGTCTCTCACTGGCCTTATCCAGTAGGCTAGAATGAATGACCAGCAATCCCCAGAGACACGTCTGTGTCCTCCTTCCCAAGCACTGTGTTAACAAATGGTGCCCCCAAGCCTGGTTTTTTTTTTTTTTTTTTTTAATGCATATTCTGATGATCAAACTCAGATCCTCATACCTGAAGGCCAGCGCTTCACTAAATGATCTCCCCAGCCCCTTGGTATATTTTTGTGTTAAAAAGAAATACTTAGGTCTTTCATTACCCTTTCTTTTGGAACCATTTTTTTTTTCCCTCGGTGCACAGGGTAGTATTTGGTATATCTGCTCAAGCACAAAAAGAGAAATAAGAATTAACAAGTGACGACATGAGGAGAATTATTCATCACAATCTGTTTTCTGCAAAAGTACACTCCTCAGAGCTCTGAACAGACTTCTCGTCCCTTTAAAAATCGCCTTAGTACACAAAGCCCAACTTGGGTGGAGGACACTGTGAGATCACGACCCGCAGAAAGGGTCATAGAGGCTCACAGAAGTCGGACGAGACAGTCATGGACCCTGACTGCCTCTGAGCTGGTCTTCCGCATATATGTTAGGGTCTTATTCCTTAGGGTTCCCATGGGGCCTGTAACAGTGGGAGCTGGGGGAGGTCTCTGTTTTGCCTGCACTTGGGACCTTTTCCCTCCTACTGGGTTGCCTCAAAAGCATCCAGCATTGACATGAAGGTTTGTGCCTAGCCATATGGTAACGTGTTATGCTGTGTTTGATTAATATCACTTGGAGGCCTGATCTTTTTAGTTTTTGTTTTGTTTTTTTCCATGAAGGGAAATGGAGGAGGAGTGGATCTAAGAGAGAGGGGAAGGAGGGCCAGAAGGCATGGAGGTAGGTGAAACTGTGGTCAGGATGTAATGTACGTAAAGCATAGAAGTAAACATGAAATAAAATGATAAAAAAGAAAGCCTCACTTTACCCAGCGGAGCATCTCTGGCTCCCAACACAATCCAGATCTATTCTGACCAGGAAATACTCTCCTGTGTGGTGACCCTTTCGTGTTATCAGGACAGAGAATGAAGCACTTGAGGTTCCTGACACATCACATCTAAGGGTTTTAAAGCCACTTCAAAAACCCAGGTCATGCTGGGCGTGGCGGCGCACGCCTTTAATCCCAGCACTCGGGAGGCAGAGGCAGGCGGATTTCTGAGTTCGAGGCCAGCCTGGTCTACAAAGTGAGTTCCAGGACAGCCAGGGATACACAGAGAAACCCTGTCTCTGAAAAACCAAAAACAAACCAAAAAACAAAACAAAACAACAACAAAAAACCCAGGTCTTTCCTGAAGAGGCTGGCTTTGAATAGCACCATCCCCAACTCAACCCCTCCCCACCCTTAGCCATCCCACCCCAGGGCAGGATAGGAACGGATGTGTAATAGGACAGGAAATCCAATACTGAATATTCTGCAAACACTACTTGCAAATTCATTACATTCTACCCTTTTCTTTAGGTTACAGAAATACAAACCAGTACTGACCATAATCTTCTTCTGTTAAGAGATTAGCCTACTTAGGGGGGTGAGTTAGATAAGGAAAGGACTCATCTACTGGAACTCTGAAAGCAACCACCCTTAACCCAGATAGCAAAGGGCAAGACAGAGAACTGTCCCCAACCGGCAAGCACCATTCCTTCCTCAGATAACTGACATTTTCCCAATGAGCAAGTGCAGTCTGTCTGCCTACCCTTTGTCATTCAAACACAAAGCAAGCCCACATCTACACACAAATACACTTACATTCATTCAAGATGGAAAAAACTAAAGCTGTAAAAGAACAGCACAGGATGGAAACACAAGGAGTGCTTCTAATTTAGGCATTTGGTTCCTCCCAGAGAATAAGTAAATCGAAGCCACAACAAAGCCCTTGATTTTGAGGCTTGGGAACCCCGTATGAGATACTGGGTATTGCTAATACTAAAATGTTAAGAGATTCTGTCCATGAGTGATTGGGTCAATACTACTAGGTCTTCTAGAATATTTCCTTGTATCACCTTTCAAAGAACCTCGAGTCAGAAAGTACTGATGACACCTCTAAGAGGTAGGCATGGCCCACATTCATGACGAAGGACTAAGAACAAAGAAGCCTTCAGTGCCCGAGGGAATACAGCCACCCTCTGCAACCCCTTGGCACAGGTCATAAGCTCTCATCTAAACTGAATTGACCAAGGGATTGCCACTCAATATCTCACTCTATTTAAACTGGATTGATGTCTGAAGGTGACCAAAACAAAAGGTGTGATAGCACAGACAATAAGGAGATAAATATCTATCTGACTCTATCTAATCGCATGCAGGAAATCTTAACCATTTGGGTACCTCAGCACCACCCAGAATACTAAGACATGGACACTGTGTCTCACACCAGAGTTTGTAATTTCTTAGGTCTGTGAGGGAGGGCCCCAGGGTTCTGCCCTTCTGACAGGTTCTCATTGCTGCCTTTAGTCTGTAGAGCACACAGGAAGAGCCACTGGTCGAAAAGAGAGAAACCTGATGTTCACCAACAGGATGAGGGACTTAGGTGAGCAGAGATTGATAATATACATTGGCCAGAGAAAAGAGATACATGTGTGAGCAGCCACAAAATTCTTCTAGAAACGGGCAAGATTAGAACCATCTGCATCTTATGTCCTAAAAGACGATGCTATATAATCCAGACATCATGTGGTATTTGGATTGTATGACTTGCTTAAACACGTCTTGAGAACAATATTCTGATAAGCTTGGATGCTAACAGAAAGCAGGTGAAAGGAAAAAAATAGATAGATAGATAGATAGATAGATAGATAGATAGATAGATAGATAGATAGATAGATAGATAGATAGAGCAAAGTCTGCCCACAATAAACTCTGGAAATGCTGGGCGTACTGGGCCCCGACACTTAAGAAGCATATGTTGATTTTAGCCATGGTTCAGCGGGAAGAGGTGCAGCTTGAAACAATGGACTCTATTGAAGAGAAGTGGGGGAAAGCTTTACTTTGAGGCCATGAAAAGTTCAATTTGGAGGTTTTACAGAGAATAAGCAATAGCATTTTGCCTTGGGTTCCTGTCTGGAATAAGAAACAGTGTAACTAAGAATGCATGAGAGGCAGAAAGGAAGGCCCCATGTAGTGTGGGAGCTCTCGTGAAATCCCCTGGGAAGAATGTTTGGGTAGAACTGTAGTTCCATATCCTGTCCCTGCCTCCACACCCCACATATGAGATGCACACATCAAGGTAATTGTTTCCATTGAATATAGATTCCCAAGTGTGTGGGGGGGGAGGGGAGGGGCCATCCACGGAGGGGATAACAGAACCCTCAAAATTTGTATGTTGAAAGTCCAGCCTGTGGAGTGATGCTATTTGAAGGTGCTTGTGTTTAGAGTCATGAAGCCCAGGGTGGTCATGAGGGATTAGTGTTCTTGTAAGAAAAGCCCAGAGAGCATGTGCTACATGCTCTCCTTACCCTCTATCATTTCCTCCTTCCCTCCCTCCCTCCGACTGTCCTGTGAGGACATGGCATGAAGAAGTCACATGCAAGTCAGAGAGTAGCTCTCACTAGATCCGCTCTAGGCTGGCATGATGACATTGGACCTTCAGTCTTCAGAACAATTGTTCCCACCACATCATCCCTGGGGCTTTGCTCCTGCAGCTTGAGCTGATAGAGGCACCGAATGTAGATAATTTTAGACCGGCTGAGAAGTTTGACAGTGAGTTCATACTGGACGTATCACCAACAACCTAGTGCCAACTGTCTAGCACTCGACCAAACACGCAGGGAGAGAAGCCCCTCTGGAGTACAACCATGGCCATTCTGTCACTAGCAGTTCGAAAATGGAAATCAATGCTGCCCTTTGTTTGAGAGCCAGCCTCCTCCCACAGCAGCTCTCTGCCTCTCCAGTTTATTCCCGGTGTGAGGCTCAAACAAGAGGTGATCTTAATAGCTAGTCTTCGTCGCCAGTGGGTTCCAAGTCTCAGGTTGTATTCTAGGTGTCAAGTGCTATGCTCCATGATGAGAGCTTAGCTTCGGTTTCTGCTTCTGAGAGCAACACCTGCCTTTCAAATTTCCATTTTGTCCAGTAACCTGCCCCAAACTTCATCCCAAAGGTCATTCTCATTTTGGCCACCTCTTCACTTGGGACTTCTCTGTACCAAACACTGACAGAGACATCATGTAAGTAATGGCCACCAATTACTGAGCACCAGCTGTATGCCAGGATCTTTGCTGTGGAATATGTTTTTTCCTAATCTTTTAACACAGCACCACAAGAGAAGACACGGCTCTTCCCACTGTGGGAGGAGAACACACATAGTTAAGTAACTCTCCCAAGATCATACAGTTCGGCCACTCTGTAAAGACGTGCTCGTCTAACATGTTCGCATGACTTTTCAAAGCCCACACTCTTCCCAGTGCACCACTGTACCACTTCTACTCTCATCTTGGCACACCAGATACCCTCCTGCCTTCCACTGATGAAGTCTCCATGGACTAGAGCTGAATACCTTTATGTTCTCTCAGTCTTTTCAGCACATAAGGACATAGAAGTCTATATGCATTGTGATAAGTTAGAGAAAAGCAGAAGGGAGGGATAGAGTGAGTGAGTGAGTGAGTGAGCGAGTGTGCGAGAGAGAGAGAGAGAGAGAGAGAGAGAGAGAGAGAGAGAGAGAGAGAGA